>NC_058410.1:41993715-42212892 GCF_002201575.2 Neomonachus schauinslandi | reverse complement strand
TTTATTTATTTATTTATTTATTTATTTATTTATTTATTTATTTATTTGAGAGAGAGAGAGCAGGAGAAGGAACAGAGGGAGAGGGATAAGTAGATTCTACACTGCACTCCCAAGACCCTGAGATCATGACTGGAGCCAAAATCAAGAGTTGGAGGCTTAACTGACTGAGTCACTCAGGAGCCTCTGGATAACTTTTATACTTAAAGAGATTAAATTTAGCTTATAGTTTTACATGTGACTGCTGAGAACATTGCTTAGTTGAGTGATTCCATAAACTAAGCAGCAGATCAGAATCACTTATTTGATGCAAGGCCATGTGCCAGGGAATCTGAGTCAATAAACTAGCCAGGCATCTGGTAATTCTCATGCTAATATGAAAGCCACCAGTTAATTCAATATATACTTCTCCAGTATAGCACTTGCAAGGTGTGAGGGGGGTATCAGTGAACAAAACAGCCCTGGTGTATACCCTTAGGGAGATGACAGGAAAAATATAACTGGGAGTGATAAATGCTAACAAAGAAAATATGAGGAGGCTAACCAAAGTTTTCAAAGGGCAAGAAAGGCTTTTTTGAGAAATGACATTTAAGAAAGGACCATACAAAAATAAATGGAAGCTAACTTGCGCTTTGAGAAATCTAGAGACTCCTGTGACTGGATCAGTGGAGATTTGTGCAGTTAGTTCAGAGTTGTGTATGGGGTGGAGTGAGGAATCATTTAGGCTTTCAAAGTCAAGTTAAGGATTTTGATTGTTATTCCAAAAATAATGGGAAGGGTTTTAAAGGTTTTTAGCCAAGACATTCATATGATCAAATTTAGATTTTAGAAAGAACAGTGGGTGCGGTGTGAAAACTCAGTAGGATTGGATGGAAGGTGGTTGTAGTAGGGACAAAAGCGAAAGCAGAATGGCCAGGGAGAAGCTTAGTACAGAAAGTCAGGTGAGTACTAATGATATCTCAGATTATGGGGACAGCCAGAGGTAAACAGATGTAAACATTGTCAAGACATATTAGGAATTAACGATTACTTTTCAGTCCTTCAAAAATAGGTTTGCTTCCTAATTTCATTTGAAGAAGAAATAGCTTGAAATGGAAAACAAGTTCTTTGAATACGAAGGACTCATGTCCTACCTCTGAGACCCCTATTGACTTGTCCCCTGAGGAAATCTTTTAAGCTTTCTCTTCCTCAGTTCCTCAAAAGGAAAATAGGGACAATGTTGAGTAAATACAAGTTTTGATGTGATATGAGACTATTCCTTATTTTTTCTGAAAGGGACTTGGGTCTATAGTACCCTTTGATTATAATTTAGAAAACTGACCCTTTCAGACTACCTGAAATATCAATAATATCTTCAGATTTGGTTTTCAGGAGACATCTTTGTTACATTTTGCAACTTATTGCCCTGCAGTATATTAAGGTAAACCTTGTAATACTAGCCCTGAGAAAAATTCCTCCCCCTAAAATTAGGCTTAAAGCTGAGTGATAGCAATATAATTACTTCTATTTTTAAATAAAATATAGTTTATAAAAAGTAACTATTAAAATGATAGTTTAACTTAATGGAGTGTACATTTTACTTCATGTGCTACACAGTCCTTAACTTCTTGGAAATGACTGATAGGGATAAATCTTAATATACAAATGTTTTCCACAAGGCCTCCTAGCCTCTCCAAGAATTAACCAATATTAATTTTCTAATCATTTATTCATTCACTCAATTCATATTTATTGAGTGTCTCCTGTACACCACATGTAAGTATCATGCCCTAGAGAACAATATAGGCCCATAACTTGGGTAAAATGTTGTCAGGGAAGTTTAATCAGAGAAAGTAGCATTTAAGTTGAAGCTAAGAGTATATTAGTTTCCTAGTGCTGCTAAAACAAGGTACCAAAAACCGGATGGATTAAAATAACAGAAATTTATTGTTTCACAGTCTGGAGGTTAGAAGTCTGAAATCAGGGTGTCAGTAGGGCCGTGAGAATCTTCCTTGCCTCTTCTAACATCTGTTGTTCACAGGCAATCTTTGGCATTCCTTGTCTTGTGAATGCATAGCTCCAGTCACATGACCATCATTTCTGTGTCTCTTCACATTGTCTTCCCTCTGTGTGTGTCTGTGTCCAAATTTCCCCTTTTCATAAACACATTGGTCATATTGGATTAGGTCCACCTTAATGGTCTCATTTTCACTTGATCACTTTTGTAAAGACCCTATTTCCAAATTTGGTCACATTCTGAGGTACTGGGGATTAGGACTGCAGCATATTTTGGTTGAGGGGAGGAGACAATTAAACCAGAACAAAGAGTAAAAGTTAACCAAGCTAAAAACAGTAAAGCAGCAAGCAAATTCCAGAGTTAAATGAGCTGTATGCCGTTACTGACTTAAAATTCACGCTAAAAATAAGAAGGTAAAATATGACTCATCAACAGGATCATTTTATATTCATTAGAATAGTAACTCAACTGCTCTAATTAGTCTTACAGGGAAAGTTTTTAGCTAATGGTATATAAATGTGAGACCCAGGAATATGTCTAGCACCCACAGTTGAGGCCTTCTCTCCTCTTGCTAGCTACCTCTCAGACCCACTGTTCTATCACTTGTTTGTAGGGGTGTATGAGTTTTTCATCCCCTGGTCAGGGATTTTTGATGTTTGCTGTGAGATAACCCAGGACAGAAGATGACCATGTCTGACACGTCACTGGGCATTCTTCGCTATGTTAAATTCCAGTTTCGTTTTGTTTTGTTTTCTAATCTCAGGAATAAATCAGAGTACATGGGAGTGAAAGTGGGTTTATCAGGAACATATCCCTGATATAAAACATAAAAAACCATAATTATTTTTAAAGTAAATCACTGAAATAGCAATACCCGGGCAACTATTATTTAGCCATGTCTTACTAGCCATCACAACTTTGGAAACACCAGGCTCAGTCACTATTCTTAAGAACACCTGACACTTGAAACTAATATTCCACTGTATGTCAACTAACAGGAATTTAAATAAAAACTTAAAAAATAATAATAAAAATTTTAAAAAAACACCTGAAATTTATTGATTGTAATTCATTCATTCATTTAGTCTTATAGCTATCAATTCAGCTCACATTTAATTTTTTTTGCCCAAAATAATAGTTTTGCCCAAAATAATAGTTATGTGATTTTTTTGGTCCCATCCTCATGGAAAATACTGCTTTTTTAAAAAAGATTTTATTTATTTATTTGGGGGCAGGGAAGCAAGAGGGAGAAGCAGACTCCCCGCTGAGCAGAGAGCCTGACCTGGGGCTCAGTCCCAGGACCCTGAGATCATGACCTGAGCCGAAGACAAACACTTAATCAACTGAGCCACCCAGGTGACCCTGGAAAATTCTGTTTTGAAGGGATGTTGTTGGGATAATATATACAGGGATAATAATATCATTGACAGTAACCTTTCTGGGCAGCCTACAAGCATTGAACTGGGAAGACACTAACCCTGCCCCAGTCCTAGGGCTTGACAGGTGCCCAGCACTGTGCTAGGTAATAAAGATACAAATATGAGGAAGCCACTGACTTCACCCTTAAGTAGTTTGCAGTGTGCTCAAAAGAGATTGTGAAGTAACCATCACTCTGTCTTGATAATGTTGACTTCACCCCATCAGATGCCTAAACAGAAATGTCTGAGAAGTGAAAGGTGATGTTAAAAATGGTCTAATAAAGGGGTCCCTGAGTGGCTCAGCCTGTTAAGTGTCTGCCTTCAGCTCAGGTCATGCAGCCAGTGAAGTGTCTGCCTTCAGCTTAGATCATGATCCCAGGGTCCTAGGATTGAGCTCTGCATCAAGCTCCCTGCTCAGCTGGGAGTCTGCTTCCCCTTCTCTCTCTTCCACTCCCTTGCTCATGCTCACTCTCTCTCTCTCAAATAAATAAGTAAAATATATTTTTAAAATGGTCCAGTAAAAAAGTATAAGAAGAAAAACTTGTTTTGTATCTTACCTGTAGAGTAGTTATACTTCTAGGTATTTTCTTTATTATCTGGACCAGCAGCCCCCCACCAACAAATAAATTGTATTTTTGTCTATTTTAAAATCTGAACTCTCAGTTTTCTCAGGTCTCTGGAGGAGTCTAGGGATATAAAGTTATATGGCTATAAAGGCCCCACACATTTTATTTCTTTAATTTGAAGGTATTTCTTAATTTGAAGAAATGCCATTATGTAGTGAGGATAGGGAAGAATTTGTTATAAAAATGAATCTTGTGGGTTGTCAGGCAGAGGCATTGGAAACTTGAATGCATAGGGCAGTAAAGTGAAAAGTTTAGGGGACCAAATGTGGAGAAAAAAATTTCAGGTTCATCAAAGATGTTTCAATTAATGAATCATTTGAATAGATGGGATATTTTAGGACAGAAGGAATAGGAGATGATCCAAATGCCCATAGCCAAACATAACCTGTCCAAGACAGGTGACACAGTGGACTTTGTGGTCCATTCTAAATCTGGTAAGTGGCAGGGTTAGTGTCTTCCCAGTTCAATGCTTGTAGGCTGCCCAGAAAGGTTACTGTCAATGATATTATTATCCCTGTATATATTATCCCAACAACATCCCTTCAAAACAGTATTTTCCAGGGTTTACCTGGGTGGCTCAGTTGGTTAAGTGTTTGTCTTCGGCTCAGGTCATGATCTCAGGGTCCTGGGACTGAGCCCCAGGTCAGGCTCTCTGCTCAGCGGGGAGTCTGCTTCTCCCTCTTGCTTCCCTGCCCCCAAATAAATAAATAAAATCTTTTTTAAAAAAGCAGTATTTTCCATGAGGATGGGACCAAAAAAATCACATAACTATTATTTTTGGGCAAAACTGTAAAATAAAGTGATAGAAAAATGTATGAGAACTATAAACAGTGTAACATGATACTCATATTTGGACCATTGAAATTTGCTGCTCTTTTTAGAGGATGGGGGGGAAAGGAGAATGAAATGTACTATGTCTCTAGTTAAGTAGAAAGCTACGAATACATCTTGTGACTCTGATACCCACTGAAAATGTTTCAGGTACCTGCCATTGGCTTGGGCAGGTAAACTCTATGAGACAATTCATAAGGAATTGTTAAGAAGATCCAAGTAGCAGCTCATTTCTTAATGATTCTGAGGATAAAAATATCGCCTTCAAAGTGTAAGTATTGGTGTGGGTAAAGAAGGAAGATGGAACTTCTGGGGGAAAAAATCCATCTTTGAAACTACATAATACTGAACGTTGAATTGCTTTCCAATTGCTCTTACAGGATACACCTAACAAATTTGTATACATATGCTAAGGAAACCTTGACCTTGTTACCCAAAAGAGCAAGCGACCCACTGATACTCTCTACTACATTACAAAGTCGTATTTTATTAATTTAACCCTGGAAGGTACATTTCCAGTGGCCTCTTCCCAATTCCTAGATTTCAGGAGAGGCAAAGGTAGCGATAGCACACATGTAATAGTGATTTAGTTCCAACTAAACATACAATAATCATTTATACTGAAGTCTAAGTCAATTTTTACCATTTTCTGTAATGATTTAGAAGAGAAGACTACCTGTTATGAAGTGAATGGCTATGTTAAAAATATCTGTTAGGGGGGCGCCTGGGTGGCTCAGTCGGTTAAGCGTCTGCCTTTGGCTCAGGTCATGATCCCAGGGTCCTGGGATCGAGCCCCGCATCGGGCTCCCTGCTCCGCGGGAAGCCTGCTTCTCCCTCTCCCACTCCCCCTGCTTCTGTTCCCTCTCTCGCTGTGTCTCTATCAAATAAATAAAATCTTTAAAAAAAAAAACAAATAAAAAAAATATCTGTTAGGGATGGACATGACATTCCTGAGGAGTTACACATCTCCCTATAAATGCCATTTGTACTATTTAAACTGGGAGGGAGGGGAAGTTTTCATGGTGGGCATTCTATTCATTTCTCTGAATGAATACATAGAAACCCACCCTATAGCTTTTTTTACTCTCCTCCTACATCAAGTTATTAATAGGTTTTCTTGAACCCAGAAGACCAAAGGGCAAAACTTAAAATACACTGTTATTAGGCCTAATCCAAATGTGAAACTGTTGTAAGCATGGGGTTCAGTGCTTGTGCTGAAATTCCCTATATATTCTATATCTCCTCAGTGGTAAAAAGTCCCTCAGCTTGGATGGGATAAAAAATCTTCATCATCAAATTCTAAAAAACATCATTTTTTTTAAAGATTTATTTATTTTACACAGAGAGAGAACGAGCCAGCAGGGAGAGGGACAGAGGGAGAGGGGGAATCCTCAGGAAGATTCCCCACTGAGTGCAGAGCCAGACACAGGGCCAATTCTAAGACCCCAAGATCAGAACCAAAGCCGAAATCAAGAGTTGGCCACTTAACCAACTGAGCCACCCAGGTGTCCCTAAAAAAAATCATTTTTATGTTGAACTCCCAAAATCTTTTGCTGTTAACTGTAACAAACTGTTAACCTGACATGGCATCATTTTATCTCTTGTAACTACATCTGAAATACCTATTCTTTTTTTTTTTAAAGATTTTACTTATTTATTTGTCAGAGAGAGAGAGAGAGAGTACAAGCAAGGGGAGTGGCAGGCAGAGGGAGAAGCAGGCTCCCCACGGAGAAGGGAGCTTGATGCGGCCCCATCCCAGGACTCTGGGATCATGACCTGAGCCTAAAGCCGACAGAGCCACCCAGGTGTCCCTGAAATTCCTATTCTAATGAAGGCTCATTAAAGTATTCCTATGTAAAAGAATCAAGTGTTAGATGGTTTAGCAGTTTTCAATCAATTGGTCTTTTCTCAGACAGTAATATATAAGTTTTTAATGAATTTAGCAATTTAGTCTATGGTTTTCATCCCATGAAGCGTTGAGTTATGATATCACACAGGCAAGCAAGATAAATCTCTCATCGATGATGGCTGATTTATAACAAGGCTTTGTAAATTGAATATTCATGTTACAAAAAGTTCTTTTAAACATGAATGATATATAATGACATCCATAACTCATTTTTCTTCTTTTACTTCTGTTCACTACAACACTGGTGTATTTCTTTCTTCTCCTTTCACTTTTATATGCTTGATTTACAATTTCTTGAAATGGAAAATATATCTTAATATGCAGTAAGGTGTGTGTGTGTGTGTGTGTGTGTGTTATGTGTATATGTATGTGATTATATCAGCATAATCAGAGTAACTGATTAGATTTTGACTGGAGCATAGGAAGATTAACATTTGAGCTCAGGAATAAAACACTCCAATTATCACAAATCTTGAATAAATAAATAACTGATATAAAAGCCCTCTTGCATGCGGTATAAATCTTGGATGATAAGGAGGAAGGTTTTCCCTTTTGTATTTTAGGATGTAAAATATTTTCTTGGCATTCTCCATTATATTTAATTTTTAGCCTTTTCATACACAATTAAATTGGTTTGGACATGCCTATGAGAACACTGGAAAATATTCTGATTTATTGGTCACTTTTGTGACTGATATTTGATCCAGACAGTATTTGTAAACTGGGAAATTTCAGATAACCCAAGTTTCCAGATTTTCTTGAAAAATCAGAAGAGGGCAACATTGAGCTCATGTTCTTCATAACAAAGAACTGAATGGTTCTCAGTAGCAGCATCTTTCAATAAAAGAGTGAAAATCTTTCTCTAACTTAAACATTTCAAATTGTTGCTAGAGTAAGGAAGGCAAAGTAAATAAGTGAAGTCAGCCAGAAATAACACATTAGAGTGTTCCAGGGCTAGAGAAAATCCACATCTTTTCTTGTAGGAAGCAGCTATTATTCTGCACTCATGTTATGAGGGAATGCTGTCTCAATGTTGCCACATCTAACAGTTCAAGAAAATCTGGCAACTCAGATTATTATGTGGACAGTTTTAGAGCACAGCATGGGTCAAATGTTGGCTGATTGGATCGAGCTTGCAGACTGCCAGTTTGCAACCACTAAGGTAGATGATTTTTTTTTTTAAAAAATGCGTATTAAGGAGAATTTCAAACATATGTCAAAGTGGAAAAGCTGGTATAAAGAACTTCCTTGTGCCCAACAAACATCAGTCTGTGGCTAAATCTGTCCCATCTACATGCCGTCCACTTCTCCCATCCTGTACTCTTTAGAAGCTAATCCCAAACATCATATCACATCATTTGTAAATATTTTAGGCTATATTAGAGTTGTTTTTAGGAAAGAAAGAATGGTAATATTTTTCAGCAAAAAGAATATTTCTACTATGTCACATAAACAAAACGGATCCACCACTGTTTTATCTGATAAATCACGTAAGTTAGAAAACTTACTGGTACCCAAAATTACTCAAAAATTCAATACAATTCTAAAGAGCACGAAATAATGATGTGGTTGGACTTTTGGATTCCTGTCTCACCTGCCTTCTCATATCAGTGAGAATGAAATAGGGTGCATGTTGATTTGTACACCATCTTGGGTAGAACTTACGAAAAAACTTTATCACTGTGATTTCAAATTCTGGCTCATTTATCATAGTTGTCAGAGACTAATGTTGTAAATTCTAGTATTGACATCTAGATGAGCAAGAACAGAGCTCATGATAGAAGGAAAGCATCTGCTTGTGCCCTACTGACAAAATCATGATATTTAGAGCACTCACTCAGCTGATAACTAGAGCATATGAAATAGTTTATCCTTTCTGTGATTTCTTTGCTCCTGAGATTAGGTTTTTGGATGTGATAGTTTTAATGAATATCCTTCTGAATCCCACTGTTTATAAAGTTGTCCATAAAGAGTAAGTGAAACTTGAGTATAAGCCATTCTTATTTCCAACTCATATTGTGAAACACTATATGCACATGAATTTTCTAATTCTTTTAAAAATCATATTTACATTAAGTGCAAATATATTTTTACCATAAAGTAGAAAAAAAGTAGATCTCTCCAGAGACCCCATTAGGAACTGGTTTAAATAAAAGTAGCAGAGGACAGTTATTTGCTATTCTGAATAAATTTTTTGAGAACATGCATCTTATACTAGAAGGCATTTTTACATTCAAGACTGTTCTGCCCCTGGACCATAGGCACTACATAAAAGTAGACCAAAATTTTTTAAAAGGAAGGAATTTCACCTAATTACCATGTGTTTGTTCATAGAATGTGGGTATTATAATGATTTTGCCTGGTTCTAGGCAGCCGTTTCAGAATGAAACTATAATAATCATACTTTTTCCTTCATTTTCAGATTCAACTGAAGTGTTGAACTTCATTAACCTCGTTGGAAACTTAGAAATATAATAAAACTGCTTTTGAATGTCCCCTTTAACCTATGATTTAGATGAAACTGAAATTCAAAGCAAAATGGAATTGAAACTAGACAACACATACATTTGTGGAATTAAGAATATAGTGTAATTTTCATGCCATGGTGCCTTTATCATAATTGCCATAGCACGGGGATACTACTACTGGGGACAAGAGCAAGTTTAATCACAAATCTTTCATTTAATTACAGCTATATAAACAACTAAACTTCATATTCCTTTTGGTAGTCTAAATCTGAAAACAGAATTTCCTCCCAGCAGAAGGTGGACATGCCAGTGGTCTGCTCATTGTACCTCCTGGATGGTAAGGTGAAAGTGCGAAAGATAGAACTTGTTCTGTTGTTTGGGTGGCTGGCCTTCTCAGTTACCACTATTCCCACCAAAGCTTCATCATATACCTGCCAATCATCCTTATGAGATGCAGCTGGTCAATTAATTGAGCAACACTAAAATGTTCACAGACATAAGCTGCATTCCCAATAATACCAAGGATTTCAGGCAGGAAGCATCATAACTAGATGATGGCATATAGCAATAGGAGGGTGGATGGTAGGCAAGCCACTAATAACAGGAACTGCTTTATACAAAAACAAAGAAACAGCCTTTCCACACTTGGTCTCACTGCTCATTTGCTTTAACATTGCTGAGAATGGTAATTTCTGGTTTAAACAGAAATGAGAGAGAGGCCTGCTGGGAGGAGAAACTTGTTTCTCTTATGAAATCAGTCTCAGTTTAAGTAAAGGAAGAAAACATGGATACAGGCCGTTGCAGACTGGATACCATACTAATGAAGTAGGAAGGGTAAGAATCTGAGAATAAACACTGCTGTAGAAAAAGTAATGTAAGAAAATAGATTAATATATTAAATTCTTAGGAAAATGATTCATATTTGATGTGGTTCTTCATATAATTTACTTTATTATATCAAATATACATGACAGTTATAAAATATTTGTCATGTTGCTACTTTAGCTGATTTTTATTTCCTCAAGATGTGGTAAATATATATTTTCAATTATATCATTTCAGAAAATAGAACAAAATATCCAAATTAATAATGCAAATTTATGATAAAATTTCTCATATGAAAGCATTTTACTACATAGCATATGAAGCACAATACTTTGCCCACCACTGAAATGCAATTATCTCTGGGCCAAAAGACAGCTAGTGTTTCAGAGCCTAGAACAAGAGTACATAATAAAAAAGAAATGACTTCTCCAGGCTGGAATCAGAGTGGGATTTTAGGTATGCAGAATTTAATTATCCTCCTTAAAATCAGGCCAGGAGGCAAACCTTTATTCTCCTGAGAAGCCCGATAGGATTTCTAATGATCACAATTCAAGCACATTTGAGTTTTCTATATCATCTATATACAACTGCTTTCCTAGAAGAGCATCCTCTATTCCAGGAGCATGTAAATACATGCAGTCATTTTGTCTGAGGAGTCTAGCTATTTTTCTTGACATAATTTTATCCCCAAACTGACCAGGGCTGGTCGTTGTGGTCCACAAGGTTTAATGAGCATGGCAGCATAAAATGTGCATTACACCTTTTTGGATGTTTCTAAGCACTTTCATTCAGATTAACATTTGAGAGACAGACTATACCTAGAAAGTACACACTACCAATTCTTATTCCCATTGTCTTTATAAAATATACAATTCTGCACAGTATAAAGAGAAGTTTTTATTTTGTTAATTTGAGAAATCTATATTCATTCTCTTTGTATGTTTCTAGACTCTGGACTATTTTTTAAGGAAAGGAGTTTAAATTGCGTTTGTGACTAAAGGAAGTGAAACAGGAGGTATAATGGATGAAAAGTGCTGAACCGTGAATATTCTAGGGCCATTGGAGACTTGTGTTCTTTGCTCTCTTATTCAGGTATTTCTGTGAAATGTTGCTTATCACTGATCATTCATTCTTTCCAAGGAAAGGCTGAAAGTTCATTTGTTCTGCTTCGTTGTATTTAGAGATTAGAGTTGTCTTCAAAACAGCTCAGGTATTTTTGCTTTTTATCACCTCTAATGCATGTTTTTGTCAAAGGTTTACAGAGTTTTTGTTTTGTTTTTAATAACTTCTGGAAGAATCCACACAGGTAGATAAAATCTTGACACTTTTTTCTTTTTTTAAGATTTTATTTACTTACTTGAGAGAGAAAGAGCAAGCAAGCGAAGGAGAGAGCATGAGTAGGGAAGAGGGGTGGAGAGGAAGAAACAGACTCCTCGCTGAGCAGGGATCCTGATGCAGGCCTCAATCCCTGGATCCCAGGATAATGACCTGAGCCAAGGCAGATGCTTAATGGACTGAGCCACCCAGGTGCCCAAATCTTGACACTCTTAAGATGCTTTAAAAGTTTACTTTTATTATTATTTTCCTTAAGTGTAAGTTTTCTTCAAGTAGTTCTTGGTAAAATTTTATTGAGATCTTTTTTACAGGTTAAGAAAATATATAACAATATCAATAAAGGTTTACTGAGCACATGTAAATTGGCCATATGGTATTATATATCATATTTTTCAACTATAGTAATTATAAGGGTTATTTATTTCCTTCTAACATTTGCAATTTAACATTTTTTTATTTTTTTAGTTATGTGATTCTTTGGGAGATGCATATAATTCTTTCTTATCCCATTCTTATTTTCCATCATTCAGTTTCTTCTATCACTTTCACCACATCCTTAAACTTGAGATCCGGCAAAGACATCGTAATTTTGTTTCAGTAAGCTCAAATTAGCATCAGAGTTTGAAACAGCAGAGAAATATCCGTGCAATTTTTTAAAATTGTTTTTTTATCTCAAACTATGAGAAAATATGCATTTTATGCTTTTTATGTTTCATACATTTCAGAATAATATTTATCCCACATGCAGCTATGTTGGCAGGATGGAATGGGAATATTTTAACAGTAATCCTATGATATGAAGAGGCCTTGAAAAGAATCAGTTCACTCCATAATGTGGTAAAATCAGAGCTAAAGAACTCAGGATAAAAAGTGATCTTTTCTTTTTGTGATGGTTTCTATAAAGATTTCAAAGCCTTTCACAGTAAATACTTTAGCTGCCTGACATTCCAAACCATCTTTCTTATGTCATATATGAATTTAACTCACCATTAAAGCCCATTTTTGCATTTCAGAAAATATGGTGAACAGCTGTTCCCCTTTCTTCTAGTAATCACCTTACATTTTCTAACATTTCATTATTGTCACCCACTCTGTTTAGGTTACTGTCTGGCATTCAATTTTCATTTTAGTTTTTTGGGACAAAATGAGGCACAAGTATTTATATCCTTCTCTACACCTATAAAAAAATCACTCTCAACACATCCTTCTGCAATCTTTTTATCTCATTTCTGCCTTTGATGGTTGCATACTCTAATCCTACCAAACAGAGATCAATGGGTGTTAATCATTGCATTTGCACTTATCAAACGTTTGGAAATGATGCCTCTACACCAGTCACTACACTAAGCATAAGAGATGGCATCAAACAGAGGAGACAAAGTCCTGGTCCTTGCGGAGTTTACAGCCAGTGGGAGAGGTAGACATCAAACCAATAAATTGGTACACATGAAATAGGTCAAGTGATGATGAAGTGGGCAGAAAAGACTTAATGCAAGCAGACCCTATGTTGCTTACCTCTTCCCTATATCTTCAGGAGGGTCTGCTTGTATGGGTGATCCTTGGTTGGCCCTGAGAACTCAGCTTGGTTGGGAAGGATGTTCTCAACACCTGCGGCACTGAATCATACTGTACCAGTTTGTCTAGCTAGTTTGTGGAAACAATATGGTGAATGTGGATGCCTGCTTTCCTTCTGGTCCTGGAGTTTTAGTAATCATGGCTGGCTACTACACAGGTGGTATGTGTCTATATGAGCAGCCCTCTTTGTAAGGCCTGGACTCTGAGATTCAAGCTGGCTTCCCTGGGCAGAACCACCATACATGCCTTGTTGCTGTTTGTTGCCAGAGGAATAAGAATGTCTGTGTGATCCCAAAGTGGGAGGACTTCTGAAGCCTGCACCTGATCTCCTCTACTCCACCTGAGTCATCATTTTCCCTGTTGATCCTGCTCTATAATTGTTTTATGTAATAAATTATAACCTTGAGAATGGCTACTAATCCATTGAGTGAGTCCTTTTAGCAAATCACTGAATGAATGACTGGTCATGGGACCCTCCCCAAAACATAATGTCAATGAAAAAAAGCAGCAGAGTAAGGGATTAAGAATGATAGCAATGTGCTATTTCAGACAGGATTGTCAGGGAGGCTGTCTCTAGCAAAATGGCATTCCAGCAGAGGCCTGGGTAAAATAAAGGACCAGGTTAGGCAACTATGTGGGGGAAGAATGCTCCAGCCAGAGGCAAGAGCAACTGCAAAGCCCATGGAATAGTAGTATACTTGATGTTTCCAGCGTGGCTAGAGCTAAATGAACAAGGTGGGGAGATGTATAACATATGTTAAAGAGATAGTCCTGGTACAGCTCGTGTTTAATGTAAAAGAAATCAAAGAAACATTTACAACACATTACTTCTCAGTAATTGATTAAGAAAACAAAGAATACCTTTAAATGATTTCTGTTGGGAAAGGTAGGCCATACATCGGCACATGAAATTTTTCTCACTAAATGACTCTGAAAATGTCCCTTAGTAAAGGACATTGCAAATAAGATCCTATTAATGAGAGAAATAAAGTTTTTCTTTTGGAGTGAAATGAATAAAATCTATTTTATAAGTAATAATAATGTCCAGTAAAACAAAACCAAAAGATTATCTAAATATGACAACGGACTTTGAAAAAAAGCAAAAACTCAATTCAAATTTATCTGAGAATAATTTCAAAGGTATTAAATTGGCCCACTGTTTGAGAACTTACAGAGTATTTGATAAAATGAAATGAAGTACCACATAAAACCATTTTGGACCAAGGGAGCAAATATTTGTTTTATAGCAAATGAGGTGCAGTAAGCACTTATGAACATGGGACCCAATGGTCCTATTAAATACCACACAATCCAGAAGCTGAAAGACTATTAAGAACAATGTAATAGACTTTGAAGTCTCCCTGTGAAGGATCAGCTTGGAGATGACACTCTGCAAGCATGGGAAGCTATCCTTCAGGATGCAGTATACACCTGGTGTGAGGAAGCTGGGCCTTAGATGTATGTTTATCTCTAGGGATGCCTGAAGCCTTCATACTTCCCACTGGCCAAATTAAGGAATAAAATGCAGCACTTGGTGATTTATAATGGTCCTTTTAAAGTCTGGAAGTCCCCTGGAGGCATCCTGTACTTGCCTGTTTACATCCTTTCTTACAAATTTACTAAGTTTACACCTGATTTAACTTGTTACACAGACCCCTCATATGCTGGCTTTCCGGAAACAAAGTAACTTGCATGTATCTTGGTAGATCATAATCCAAAAAGGAAGCGCATCCTGTGCAAAGGACCCAGGCAGCTGTGCCTGAAAGTTTTTTAACCTTTCTATGTTTGCCTGAACTTTCTTCTCATTCTGTATCATATCCTTTACCATTATTGAAGTCTATGAGAGTATACCTGGTGGATTCTCAGCAATTACCAGACCCTGTACAATTTTTGCACATTGTAAATTAACAACCATATTATAATACTGTGTCCACAAAAAGTAGAATGCATTGTCTGACATCCAAGAGGTAGAGCTGAGTAGTCAGCTTACTCATAATGAGGCTTCAATAAATAGAAACTTCAATAAATAGAAACTTCATTCATTAATTCAATAAATATTTATTGAGGGCATATTAATAACAGATCCTATCATACAATGTCATGTAATGAGAATATTGTGGTGAATTTTTCATCTTTTTTAGGCCACATACATGAATGTACACAACATGTATTCATATTATTTAATATATTCTATTATGAAGTTTGAAATTCACAATATTTAGGCTTCAAAATTATTTCTGTAAATGATTAATAGCTTTACAGAATGTTTTTGAGGAGTTCATAATGAAAATGTTATACTGAGGGTGCCTGGGTGGCTCAGTCGTTAAGTGACTGCATTCGGCTCAGGTCATGATCCCAGGGTCCTGGGATCGAGCCCCGCATCAGGCTCCCTGCTCGGTGGAGAGCCTGCTTCTCCCTCTCCCACTCCCCCTGCTTGTGTTCCCTCTCTCGCTGTGTCTCTCTCTGTCAAATAAATAAATAAAATCTTTTAAATAAATAAATAAATAAATAAATAAAAAGAAAATGTTATACTGATTTTTGTATTTACTGGCCTTCTTAAAGCTATCTTCAGAAAAAGAAAACACCATAGGTAATGATGGAAAAAGGTGAATTTATTCATGAAAAAAATCTATATTTAAGCAAGGCATTGTATATGCTCAAACAAGCATCCTTAGCGTAGCTTTAATCTTTTCTCTAAAGGAAATTTATGACTGTAATACAAATCAACTTTATTTTTATATGAGCAGTTTAGAAAGAGAATGAAGGAGATTATACTGACCTTTGGAACAATATGGTTTCTATTCTTTACTTAGGCTTCCTTGGTTTTATTTCTTGCTAAGTGACCTGATGATACAAAGACAACAGGGCAATTTATTATTTTTATTATACAACAGCTCATATCACATACAGATATTGTCATTGAAAAAACTGGCTTGTGCCTCCAGATGCAATAACAAAATGACAGGTTTTATGACGAATTTCTTACCAAGCTCCTTTATCTGTTCTTCTAGTCCTTGGGTTACTAGAAACTGAAAACTATACAATTATATTCATTAGCAACAGTCCTTGTTTATTAGCTATTTTTGTTTCTGGCTTTATTTTAACTGCTTGTCAGTCATAATTTGCAACAATTTATTGAGACAAATGATAGCCTGTCACTTATTTGGAACCATATAATAAAATAGCTTTAGCTTTAGTTCAAAAGGCCCAATTCAAATGGCTCAATTGTATGACTATAAATTACAGTGGAAGTCCAAACTGTTTATGGACACTGGAAGTTTCTCTCATTTAACATTCAACATGCCATTTGCATTATTTTAACTTAAAAATACAAGATGGTCCCATGACATGACATTTGATGGAATTGTGTAAAAAGCCAATTTAGAAATTATGTGGTAAGTTCCAGTAATTTTAAAACAAAATTCCTAGCTTCAATGAAACATAATGAATCTACCCCCTCATTACTGAATTTTAGACATGGACACATTGTTCTATGACAGTACTGTAAAAGTAAAGGGACTACAGTATGCTTTAAAAGTACAATTGAAAGAGCAGAGGTAATTAGGAAGCTACTAGGGATATAAAATGTAACTATTTTAATGGCCTTCAGCCATCCCCAAAGTAATTAATGACAGAGAAAAAAAATCTTCGAAGTTGACTTACTGTCAGTAAGTGAGCAGTCCTGATTTAAAAGATTACAGATACATGCTTCCACAATGCAAAATTGTCTCAAAAAATAAATTACCTTATGAAGATGCTAAAACATTACACACTTCTATGATGCTACCTCAACATCCACCTAATTCTAGTTATTCAGATACTTAGCAGCTCGTTTTTTTAATGTGATTTGATTGAATTCTAATACCACTTGCATAATTCGCTCAATGACTTCAAAATAATTTATATATTTGCATTTATTTTAATAGGTTTGTCTCCTCCTTGTTTCATTTTTATAAAGTTCAATGATTATTATTGACTGATGAATATGTGCTAAACTTTTTATCATTACCTACCATTTTACAAGAAATTGTGTTTCTCACTACAGAGTAATTCTCTAAAATGCACGATGCTTAAATACTACCCTTTTTCTCATGAAAGGTGAAGTTATGACTGTTTGGACTGGGAAGTGTAAACAGAACTGCATGTGAAGATATTTAAGCATTCTAAGACTTTAATATGAACACATTTTGGGGAAAAATTTCTTAATTGGGGTGGTTGATGAGATTGGGAAGGGGAAATACCAAAATTTCCAGAGTTAGTCTGATTAAACTAGGCATTATGGAAAAATTAACACTTGAAGTGTGTTCTGCTAAAGCCAGATCCATACCAATCCCTTTAGAAAGTCAAATGCACCATTAAACTGAATTTAAATTGAATTTTATGTTATGTATATTGGTTGATTTTGGTGCTTTTAAAATAGTAAGATACATGGGGATTTCATTTTATTCTTAATTTTATTTAAAACTTTAACTTAACTACATATTGTTGATGCTCAGTATTCCATTCCTATGATTTTCATTCTGATAAAAATTTGTATACATTTTAACATTATTATAATAACAGTTTTCCATAGAAAGCAGAATTTGATAAATTTTTATTTGTAACTGTTTGCCTGAAAGATTTATAATGATCAAAATGTATCCAATATAATTTTTATGCTTATCAATTGAAAATTCTGTGTATTTAGTGTTTTTTATTCCACACAGCAAATGTATATTCAGTGTCTTTTCTCAAGTTTTTATGGTTTTCTCCACTGACATAAAGTGAAAATATGCAATTCCCAGTGATCTTGCTTAATCTTTGGCATAGTTGGATCACATGACTTATTTGCTATTTAAACATTTTAAATTGCTAGAAAGAATTTCTAAACAAGATTAAATTTGCATCATTTAAATTCACATCTTTGAGCTAAATTTTATTCATTAGTACTGAAAAGAACATATATAGAAAATTTTCCCTATCATGACCTAAATTACTTTGTATATTCTTAAAATTGATCCCTATGTCTTTGACCTTTTTGAAGAAGTAGAAATCATGACAGGAGTACATTTGGAGTTCCAAACTATAATTTCTTTCTAGCACATACACTCCCACTTTTTTAAGTAAATTTTTTTTTCTAATTAAATTAACAAAAATAACCAGGTTAGTAATTGATACATCTGCTGCTTGTTTTGCAATTTTCCCACAAAGCCTGGAATTTGATGGTTCTCAAAAATAAAAGTTTTAGTAACTACTTCCAACTAGGGGAATAATAATAACATGCAAAAAATAATTCACAAAGTGTATGGCATACTCTCACTTGTAGACATAAATTACCTCATATTTCAAAACTATGCATTCTTCATTAAATAATATAGATGGGGAAAAAGTTTTGGGAAGGAAAGGATATGGATGCTAAATATTATCAACATTTATCTGACTCAGAACTCCATGAAGATTTCTGATTTTTTTGGAAACTGCAAATTCTAGAACTAATATTAAAAAGTTCCACTATTAAGTATAAAAGATAACATCAGAATCCCATTAAAAGCTAAATACACTTTTGAATAACTTCAATTTTTAACTTGTCTTTATCTCTGCTCTTCTTCCATTGGTCAAAAGAGTAAAAATATGTTAGGTGTGGTAAATTAAGACTTGAAGTCAAAATTATATCAAGTAATAAAATTGCCTTAGAGTGTCTAATGTATAACATGGTGACTATAGTTGATAACACTGTACTGTATAATCAAAATTTGCTGAGAGAGAACTTATATGTTCTCACCAGAAAAAAAAGGGGGGGAGGGATGGATGTGTTGATTAACTCAATGGGGGAGATTCTTTCATAATATCTATGTATATCAAATTATCACTTTGAACACTTGGAATATGTTACAATATTACCAATTATATCTCAATAAATATGAAAAATATATATTTATACAAATAATATATATGAATATCATTTATATAAAATATAATTTATAATATATAGTAAATATAAAATGTATATATAAATATAAACATATAAGTACATGTAAATTAGATTTTACATTAAAATATCTAGATTTGGGGCTCAACTCTAGATTTTCTAATTTAGTAGGTTAGAGTAGAAGTTCAATAATTTGATTTAAAACATATCTCCAGGGCACCTGGGTGGCTCAGTCCGTTAAGTGTCTGCCTTTGGCTGGGATCATGATCCCAGGGTCCTGGGATCGAGTCCCACATCAGGCACCCTGCTCGGCGGAGAGCCTGCTTCTCCCTCTCTTTCTGCCTGCCTCTCTGCCTACTTGTGCTCTCTGTCTATCTCTCTGTCATAAATAAATAAAATCTTAAAAAAAAAAATCCCCAGTAAAACTGATGCTGTTGACTTGGGTACCATAGTTTTCAAGCTGGTATTATTACAGCGGTATGAAGTGTTTGATAGTAAGAATTGTGGTGTATCTCTGGCATAGACTAAAATCTATCAATTATAAATGACAGTCTTTGGCAAATTAATTAACCTATCTTTGCTCCAGTATCCTTATTAATACACTGCTGGTGGTAATATTACATCTCTACATAGGACTTGTTGTGAAGGTAAAAAAGTAAATATTAAACAAGTACATCAGAATCATGCTCACAATAAATCCCCAAATAATGAAAGCTTTAAAGTTTTATTTATTTTGAATAATATGCATTGAGAGCTGCCTGGAGTGATGTTTCTAAATGCTGTTGAAGGTTATTGTTGGGTAGTAAGATTTAGATTTTGTCATGGTTTTTAAACTTTCTTTTTTTCTCTTTACTTTGATTTTTTACAGATTTATTTATAATTGATATACAGTAAACTGGACTGGAAATATAAATGATATATTTTAATACATTTTAACATACATATATATGAATTACTCAGAATCAATCAGTATCACATCATTGCCCCAAATTTCCTTTTACCATTTTTTATTGTGGCTCCTTACTTCACTTCAGCTTCAGATTCCTTAACCACACTGGTTTGCATTTTATAGAATTATGTATAAATTGAATTATGCATTTGTACTTTTTGTCATATGTACTATTTTTTATCTGCTTTTTGTTTAGCAGAATTGTTTTGAGATTCATTCATGCTGTTATGTGTGTCAATAGTTTATTCCTTTTAACTACTAAGCAACATACCTTTGTGTGGATATATCACAGTTTGTTTATCAATTCTCTGGTTGGTGAACTTTTGTGTTTTTTTCCAGGTTTTCACTATTACAAATAAATCTTGAGTAAAAAGTAGAAGAGGAATGGGGCTGAATTATATCCTTAAAATGTTTGACATTTTAAGCAGTTTCCAAGCTGTATACCAAAGTGGTTGTAGTATTTTGTGTTCCCACCAGCGGTACAGGAGAGTTCTAGGTATTTCACAATCTTTTCTGCACTTGGTGTGGTCAAAGTTTTAATTTTAGTCATTTTGGTGTTATATGCTGATATCTCTCATAGTTCTAATTTTCACTTCCCTAATGACAAATTAATGTTAAGCATGTCTTGATGTGCTGATTTTCCATCTGTCTTATCCTGCTTGGCCTGCCATATAGCAAGACACCTTAGACTGGGAGGCTTAAACAATAGAAATTTATTTCTCACAGTTATGGGAACTGAGGAGTCCAAGATCAAGGCTCCAGCTGATTCAGTTTCCAGGGAGAACTTTCTTTTCGGCCTACAGACAATTGCTTTTGTGCTGTCCCCACAGAGCTGTTTTAATGTCCTTCTCTGTCAGGGAGAGAGCGAGTGAACTCCCTGATATCTCCTGCTCTTCCTCCTCCTTTTCTGCTATTGTCTCTGTTCTGGATCAGTTTTGATTGATTGATATTTTTCCCCCTCTTTTAGGTCACATTTCCCTGATCCTTTATATATTTGGTAAATTTAGTTTGTGTAGTAGCAGATCTTAAGATGGCCCCCAAAGATCTCTGCCTCCATTATTTATGTCCTCATCTAATCCCTCCCCTGTGAGTGTGTGCTAGTTTAATGTCTTGCTTCTAACAAAAATATGGCACAAGTGATAGAATGTCACGTCTTTCATTAGATTACGAGAGATTGTAACATCTATCTTGCTGGCCTACTCTACTGCCTTCTTAGCTTGCAAGCATTGAAGAAACAAGCTACAATACTGTACAAACCCATGTGGCAAGAAACTGATGGCCGGTTCTGGTCAAGACAGTGAGGCGCTGAGGCCACCAGTTCAACAGTTTCCTGTAAGGTATTGTACTGAATCTTGCCAATAATCATGTGACCTTGGAAATATTTTTTCCCTAGTTGAGCCTTAAAATAATTGGAGCCCAGCAGATACCTTCTAAGCCTATGAGAGACCTGAAGTAGAGTCCCTAGTTAACCCGTGCTCAGATTACTCATGCACAGAAGCTGTTTTTAGCACTGAATTTGTCATGCAGCTTGTTATGTGATAATAGGTAACTAATAGTTTTCATAGTGGACATTGTGAATATATGAATATGAACTAATAGTTTTCATCGTGTACATGAAATGTGGGACCAGGACAGTGCTGTCTAGTACTATCTGATCTTGGTATCTTGCCTCTTCATATTGAAAGTTTGCATTCCTTAGAGATTTATAAGATAAAATTCTTTGAGACTGGTTTTAAAGTATGCTCTGCTCCACTAGAGAGTGTTTCAATTTGCTTCTGCTGGGTGATAGAGTACCACCAAACCGAAACCACTTTCATTATACTCAGCTTGGAGATTTGGGGATTACATTGGTAGTATGATTATAGTCCCCAAACTACATGAGAGGTAGTCTGTGGTTATGAATTCAAGAAAAGATAAATTCTTTATACAAAGCAACAAAACTAAATCAGACAAGTTCCCTTCGAGTCTTCTTTTTTGGTGCCTATTTTGTCTTGATTCATCTTTTCACTGACCATCTGGTCCTTCATGGTTCTGGCTTTCTGCAGGGTGTATAAAGCTCCCATATCTGTGCCACCTGACTTGCATGATCAATTAAATTTAAATATCTGGATTATTGGTCATCAAGTTTTACTTTTGGTTGTATGCCCCCTAAAAGAATTTTGATAAGGTGTTGATCTATATCTAAAATTTTTCAATCTAAATTTTGGATGTTCACAAAATACATTATCTGTTGTGTTTTAATATTGAAATTTCAGAATAAAACTGTTACTTCACTCTTCTCAATGTGTTCAATAGACTGAGTCAATACCCACCATCATTCATGTAAAAGTGTATGATAATGTTATATTTTAACATTCATAAATTTTATATTATTTTCTATGCTAAGATGAGCCATGAGTAGCCCCACCTGTTGCACAAAGATTCCATGATCTATGCTGTGGGTTAGCAATGAATTTTATTTGGAGGAAGCTACCATGTCCAGAGTCAGCAACAGAAAAGACCCATTGTCCAACTGAGTCTAAGACAGGGTGCTGTGCTGGACATGCAATGTGTACCATATTCCAGTTGATGGACATTCTCTCTCATTTCTTTCCTAACAGGGAAAATGCAACATTATGAGTGAAGAGTCACATGAATAACATGCGTACCTCTAAGTCTGTATTTAAATGGCTGCATTTTAAAAAAATATCGGAGGGGCACCTGGATGGCTCAGTCAGTTAAGCCTCCGACTCTTGGTTTCAACTCAGGTCATGATCTCAAGGGTTGTGAGATGGAGCCCCACATCAGGCTTGCACTCAGCAGGGAGTCTGCTTGAGATTCACTCCCTCTGCCCCTCCTCCTACTTGTGCTCTTGCTCTCTCTCTCTCACTCTCAGGTAAATAAATAAATCGTAAAAAAAAAAAAAAAGATATCTGGAATACCAGCTGCTCATCTCCTGGAAGAATTGTAGACCCTTATAAGGGGTGGAAAAGCCACTGATCCCATTGGAAACTCATTTCTAATATAGCCTCTGCTTCTGAGAAAAGAAAGAAAGAATCCTACTCAGCTCATGATCCAAGCAATCCTGTGAGAGTAACTTGAATTCTTTCAGTCAACCCTGTGCCTTCCTTTACTAGCTCATATTTACATGGCATCTCCTACACAGAAATTTATCCTATTAAGCTATATTTTATGCACAAACTTTTTTGTGGCCCTATCATAGTCTCTTCAACTAAATTATATTTATAAATTGAAATTGATTTTTCAATTCCTCTAAAGTTCTAAATGCTAACAAAGTTCCTTTGTATTAAATTACTACATAATTATTAATAGTACACAATTGATTAAAACAAGAAAAATAAAATTTTACTGGAAATGTATTACTTAATGAGATGGCTAGGTCTCTTAAAATTAATTCATGTACTCATAGATGAATATGACTTTTTGGTAGAGTAAAGTAAGTTTCAATGGAAATTAACAGGAAATGGTAAGAGACTATATGGGCCACCAGTAATAAATCCAGGGCCTACAGAACATGAATTAATGGTTGTTGTTAAGTACATTATTTTGAAATCATGCACAAGAACCAGCCGAGGCAGTTCTTTGATTACAGAGACTACAGACAAAATTGTTTTGGATTGTTCTTTTTTAATATTTGTTCTGTTTTAGATCTTTTCTTTTTTCTTTCGCTTTTCCCCTTCCTTTCTCCTTTTTATAAACACTTCAAAAGTTTTTGTTTACATACTGGGAAAATGAAATGCAATCAATTTTAGATACATTAAAATTTTGACTTTTAAAAAACTTTTTTTTTTTGGAAAATGGGAAAATTATAATAAGAAAGGGCAAAAGGAAAACTAGAAATGAAAACGCTGCTGGGAACTTTAGCCACAAGGCAAATTTTCAGGCAGATGAATTTTTTTAAAAACATACAGGTAGAAGTTAATGTGCAGGCTGATTTTCTCAAAGCTGTAGTCTGTGCCCATATCCACTGGAAAGATTTAGTATAATCTGGATGCATATCATGTAGTTTGAAGACCTTTGCTCTGAGCCTTCAGGATCAGATGAACAAAGGCTACAGTGCACTTCAAATTTCAGTTAGTGCTTTGCATTTGTACATTTTTGTCATCTTGGGGGCTCTAAGGATTTTCCTCACTTTCCTGCCATGTCAGCATATTACCATTAGTTACAGAAGTTAAAAAAAAGTGTGAGTATATAATTTTTTTTTGATTTGGGTGTTTTTTTAAACAAAGATATTTTTGTCTGGTGATGTTGTTGTTTAAGTAGGAAGACAGAATGGCTAATATGCCAATATACTTAAAGCAGAATGCACTCCCATGTTATTTAAAAAAGAAATTAAATATATAATATTTTACTTATAGTAAATAAGTCAAATATATAATTTTTACTTGCTTTTTAAAATATTATTTATTTAGGTTTTCTCAAAATCTTAGATCAGTTCCCCATTTAAATATATTTGAAATTCGTAAGAAAAAGAAAGTGGCTAATTAGTCAATCAGTTATTAAGTAGGTTATGCTATATGTCCAGCTCTTGTTTAATTGGTAAAATTAAGGTTTTAAGTGAGAGACAGAATAGTGTCAAATTTGTGGATAATAAAGATTTGTGTTTAACATAATAAGAATCTTCAGGCAAACTGCTTCTTATGATAACAAAAATGTATTTTTGAAGGACAGCTGGCATTGTATCTTCTGTTTTTTCTTCCTGATGATAATATGAATCTAATATTTGTATACATTCCCACAAAAGGGAGGTGGTTAGTATAAGATATTTTTAGGACCACTGATGTAACATGACTGTAAAATAGCAGTGACATAAAAGAATTAGCTTTCAGATGTGTGATCTTGTCAGAGATTCTAGGGACCAAGAAAGCTATTTGAAGATACTGTGTATATGTTTTTGTCTTGTGTGGCTACCACATTTCTGATAAGATTTTCTATCTCAGGCTAATCAGATTAAGCATCTAAAATTAAGGGATGTGAGTGAGTACTGCTCTACTTATTAATCCATAACTACCTGACATTCTGCAGGTGATAACAGAAATGGGTTTGACATGACAAGCATGACTCCTATAATTTGGTTTTAAGGGACTCAGAAAGCTATAGGAGAGAATGGTGAGTTAAGAATATCTCTTCGAGTCCAGCTGACAGGGTCCTTTAAGACACTGAGTTTTTGAGGAAGGTTTTGTGGAAAATAGTATTTAGTGGAATTTGGCACCATTCACCTCCTGACTGTAGGGTTAGTGGACAATAAACTTAATTGTGTGAGTCTCTCTAAGCAGTAAAGGCTATCAAGTATCTCCAAAGGAGTTGAAAATCCCAAAGGGATGGGTAGTCTTTTACATATAAGGCAGAAATGGGATCGATCTGGAGGTTTTAAATGTGGCAGAGGATGAGTAGAACTAAAAAAATTCTGCCCCTCTGATTGAGTCTATTGTTCCTGTTTGATTCTGCAGCAAGGAAGAACCTGGTTCCAATGTAAAGTGTGTTGTTGTTAATTTATTTTATCTTAAAATAATACTGTTTTTAAAATCTGTGTGTTAAATTTCCCCTCACACAATGTCTACTTGAGAATGTACAATACAGAGAGGTTGGGTTAAAATTAGTGTTCAGTGGGATCAGAGTTTAATCATATAGGACCTGTGAGATAATAGAAAAATATATATATTGGTTTCCTCCCCTGGTCCCTGGCACAGAGTTCCTAAAACCCTTGTAATTTCCTGAATATTAGTAGCACTAGGAGCATCCCTTTTTCTAATATTTGTCTTTGACCTGTCCCTGACACAGGGCTCCTAAAATGCTTAAAAATTCCTAAGTGATAAGAGCATTAGGAGCATCTTTTGTTCTATTGAGACAACTCTGAATGGGTTCCTAGATGGGCTCTGGATGAGGGCTGGTCACAAAAAAAGGACTAAGTAAGCTATGATTAGAAGCTTGGAGTTTTCAGCCTCACTCTCCATCCTCCAGAGTGGCAAACACTTTGACATAAGAAGGGTGATGTACTCCAACTCCACGGGGACAGAAGCTCCTGTGCTCAGTATTTTCCCAGACCTTGCCCTATTTATCTCTTCATCTGGCTTTTCATTTGTATCCTTTAATAAACTGGTAAATATATGTGTTTACCTGAATTCTATGAGCTCCTCTAGCAAATTAAATGAACCTAAGGAAGGGGTCATTGGAAGCTCCAATATATAGCCTGTTGGTCATAAGCACTTGTGATAACCCGGGCTTATGACTGGCATCTAAAATTGGTGGGGAGGAGAGTATCCGGGTAGAGAGTGTCAGAAATGAGTTAAATTGTAGGAGACCCAGCTGATATTGCATAGAATTGCTTGGCATGAGAAAAGCATCACACATTTAGTAACCAGAAATGTTAGAAGTGTTCTGTGTGAGTAATAAAGGAGACACACAGGAGAGAAATAGTCAGGAAGAACTGGATTTTCCTTACTCAGGTGGAATACTGTTTTTCTACATTACAGACCATAATGTGGTAAAAAAAAAAAAAAAGTAATTTCTTTTTCAAACTCTAGTTACTGCTGACCAGACAAAGACCACCAGAACCATATCTATAGTCAAACAAAGGTTTTTTATGACTTCTTGTAATGAGGATGACTGCATATAATATGGAACATGGCATATGAAAACAAGAGGGTTTTTTTGTTTGTTTGTTCTTTACAGGGGACTTGGTATAGGGTTTAGGTTTGTGTTAGGTGTTTTGGGAGAGAGTTCAGTGAAATGTGATTTTCTTGTGGTTTGGGTAGTTAAGAAGAGAGAAAAATCTATGGATGGGTTCGTGTGTGTGTGTGTGTTTATGTGTATCCTTATTTTAAATCTCAGCGATAGAAGACACAGAGTGAAGCTTAAAAAAAGAAAAAAAAAAAAAGGATCTCATGAGAGATGTCTCTTACGTGAGCCAGGGAAAGAACATGACTGTTGCTTGAAACATCTTGTTTTTGTCTGTGCTCAAACATGTTTATGGAATGGTTTTATTTTTTAATTGTCCCATCATGGTCAGAGAGTGATTCTGATGATGGTACATTCTGAAACTGTGGATGTTCAATAGGAAAACAATCATATGATGATGGAAAGGGATACATAATAGAAAAGGTGTTAGAGAAGTTATTACTACTGATCTCAATGAATAAATATGAATTAAAAAGAATACAACTGTATTATAATATGGAGTCATTATCATTACCATTTTATAGATAGAGAAATTGAAGCTGAGAGTGGTGAGGTATGCCTGAAGTTACACAGCTATTAACTAGTAACAAGCCTCACTTGAGAGTCTGGGTACTTAACTAACAGGCCATGCTACCCCATTTCTCCCAGGATCTATGATACCCTGATATATGACCCACCAAATTTCAAGGGAATAGATGTTGTGGAAATGGATTTACTGGGATAAAACTCAGTATAAAAACCATTATGATTCAAGGGTATTATAGCAGAATTGAGGATGGAACTGCAGGAAAATATATTTTCCATGAGCAGAAAAGCTGAAAGCAGATATATTATTTAGTAAATCTAGGAGAATCCTATGTATTTGCACTTGCTGGCACTTAACTTTCATTTAAGAACTAAAAGAGCCTTTAAATGATGTAAACTTCATGTGGTCACAGAATAATTGAAATTTCCAGTTTTGATAAGACCCTATATTGGGTGAATAATGTGACCAAAAGCTGCATATGTTTTTGTTTTGTGTCTTGAGGTTGGAAAGGAATAGGATCTATTTATGCTGAATCTGCCCCTGGCTGATTCTGATAAACCGATATATCCTTATGTTGATAAATCAAGAAAGTAAACTAATGTTTTAAAGGTTGTGTGTTGGCAGGTTATAGGGCATGGCATGTTCTCTTTCCCCGGTTATAATCCATCTGAGAAAAATAAGAAGCCAATAGTCATTCCCGAAAAAATGGAGTGGGTTGATTAAAATGGCACTCTAGAAATAATGATATGGAAATAAATTGCAGGCTGCATTGAATAATCAGAGAAATTAATGTTAGGTTGGAAAAGAAATAAGAAATTTGCTATCATGGGGTATGTATTTTGACTAAGAGTAGGCAGTGGGAATGGAAAAGATACTTCAAATAAAATGCAGTAGAATTAATCATGAATTAACACTGAGGCAATGAAAAATAAAGAAAATCCTGAGTATAAAGTCCAAACTATTAAGTATTCCACAGACAGGAGCTGAAGAAGGAAAAGAAAGAACTAGTTTAAAAAATAAAAAGGAAGAAATAACAATTCAACTATAGTTGACCCCTAAATTGTGTGGAAGGGAGGGGGCACTTAGGGGCACTGACCCCACGGAGGTCGAAAATCCATGTGTAACTTTTGACTCTCCAAAACTTAACTCATAGCCTACTGTTGACCAGAAGCCTTACCAATAACAACATCTATTAACACATATTTTGTATGTTATATGTATTATGCCCTATATTCTTATAATAAAGTAAGCTAGAGAAAAGAAAATGCTATTAAGAAAATCATAAAGAAGAGAAAACATATTTACTGTGTTGTACTGTATTTATTGAAAAAAATCATATACAAGTGGACCCACTCAGTTCAAATCCATGTTGTTCAAGGGCCAACTGTAATTACACACTTATTAATAAATTAAAGAAATATTTAATGAGATCCTATTTCATACCAGGCACACCTCTAGGGGTCGAGGCTCTAGCAGTGATTAAAAAACAAAAAGACAGGAGCTCAGTCAGTTAAGTGTCCAGACTCTTGATTTCAGCTAAGTTCACAATTTCAGAGTCGCGAGATCAAGTCCCACATGGGGCTCTGCACTCAGTGGGGAGCCTGCTTAAGATGCTCTCTGTCCCTGTTCCTCTGCCCCTCCCTCCGCTTGTGCTCTCATTCTCGCTCTCTCTAAAAAAATAAATAAGTAAAATAAAACGTAAATAAAAATTTAAAAAGTAAATAAAAGTAAAATAAAAATTCCTTACCTTTATAGAGTTTATATCATGGTTGAAGGAACAGATAATAGACAACTAATCATAAATAAGTTAGATGGTGAAAAGTGAAATGAATTTGGCAGGATCATGATTAAAAAAATAGCATAGGGCGCCTGGGTGGCTCAGTTGGTTAAGCGACTGCCTTCGGCTCGGGTCATGATCCTGGAGTCCCTGGATCGAGTCCCGCATCGGGCTCCCTGCTCGGCAGGGAGTCTGCTTCTCCCTCTGACCCTCCTCCCTCTCGTGCTCTCTGTCTCTCATTCTCTCTCTCTCAAATAAATAAATAAAATCTAAAAAAAAAATAGCATAAATATCTCAGAAACTAAGAGAGTTTCTTTTTTTTTTTAAAGATTTTATTTATTTGACAGAGAGACATAGCGAGAGAGGGAACACAAGCAGGGGGAGTGGGAGAGTGAGAAGCAGGCTTCCCGCTGAGCAGGGAGCCTGATGCGGGGCTCGATCCCAGGACCCTGGGATCATGACCTGAGCCTAAGGCAGATGTTTAAGGACTGAGCCACCCAGGCGCCCCAACTAAGAGAGTTTCTTAAATCCTCTAATTTATTCTAAAATAATTTTGTTTAAAACTCTGAAAGAAATTGGAATTGGTTTAAAATTAACAAAGATCAAAGGCAGTTAAAAGTTGTAATGTTTTAACGAATGAACAGGGAAAGTTAGTCTCCTAACAATGGTATTACTTCAGGCTATGTGTGTTCCCCTCCATTATATCTGATTCTCTGGGCTACCAATCCCGATATTAGGTCTTGGAAATTTTTGTTTTCTCTGTAGCGTGTTGTATAGTGTCCTCAATCATTTCCTTTTAGCTTGGTTCCTCAAAGAGTTTTGATTTGCATTAAACACAGGTCTGTGATTGTAACAGTCTTGATTTCTTTTTGTATCCCAGCTACTGTGCATTTGCCAAATCTGGGCAAAAGTCAGGAGATGTGACTCCTGTCCTATTTTGCCACTTACATATTTGTAAGTTTGGACAAATCATGCAAGTACTGAATCTATTTTGTTATATGTAAAATGGGGATGATAGTACCTAATAAGAACCACTGAAAGAATCATGCGGCGCCTGGGTGGCTCAGATGGTTAAGCATCTGCTTTCGGCTCAGGTCATGATCCTGGGGTCCTGGGATCGAGACCCACATCGGGCTCCCTGCTCAGTGGGGAGCCTGCTTCTCCCTCTGCCTCTGCCTCTCTCTCTCTCCCTGTCTCTCATGAATAAATAAATAAAATTTAAAAACAAAAAAAGAACCATTGAAACAATCAAATGAAAAGTTATGTAGAAAAGTATTTTTTAAACTGCAAAATTCCCTACAAATAGAGTATTATTTTTTACTATGTTACCTTGTCATGGCTCACCAGGCCTTCTTAACACTAATGTGACTGAGTAAGATTCATTTTGCTTTTCTCCCCAGACTCCTGCTTTCTTTTAAATTTCTGAGCATTGCATATTAAATGAGTTACAATGACATAGATTAAAAATGCCCTAACTTATAGTAACACTTCCCTTTAATAACTTCTTTTTAAAAAGTTCTATAACTTGTACCAGAAATTCTGGAGTTCCTATCTTCTACTATCCAACTAGTTCTACCTCATGGAAATCCGGACTCTATTTACAGCCATAGGCCACTCTCGTTGCATATATGATTTTCTAGTGCTGCTCAACTGTAAGTGGCTAACTTTGCAGTCTTATTATTTGTGCCAGTTTTCAGTTTCTCTTCCACATTCTTTCCACCAACAGCATATGGCTTTGCATGGTCTATTCAGTAAATACTCATAATTATTCCACTGAGCTTTGGTGACGATGAATGTGTATGTTATTGGAGATAAATTGTGCAATCTGCAAGGAAAACAAAGATGAGTCTTTGCTTGGATATTTTTACTCATTTTGTGGTGGAGGCAGATGCTCTACCCCATAGTGAAGCACAGCATTGCTTGGGGAGACGGATGCTGTGTGCATCACATGCTCTGCCACATTCTTATTTGTGCTTCGTGACTGATTAGCATGCCTTCCACAAACACTTCTGGTATATGGATGTAACTACCTTCTATACAAGGTGATAAGACCAAGTTAATGCAGGCAAAGGAGTATTCCTTACCATAAGCAAAAACCAAGCTAAGTCTGAATGTAAATATTGCATGATACAAAATCAAAGTATTTAATATCTCTTGATTAAATATCAGAAGTTGCTTTTTGTGTGTGTGTTCTGACAAAATGAACACATAGTCAGATAAAGGCAGTAGCTGAAGTTACATCAGCAACCAATAAACAAGTTTTTGTTTGTTTTTTACTTTCCCTCTGCTGACCATTACCCTCAAAACTAAAGAAAAACAAAAACATGAAACCTCTCCTTTCTAGGTTTTACAGTGGAATGAAATAATAACAAATAGTTCTAGGAAGCTAGCATTACTACTGTCAAGAATGCCACATGCCCAGTTACCAGTATTTCTTATTTTTGAACAGAAGAAAATATGAAGTGTGATCCAAATTCATTTGTGCATCAATGTTGGAAATACACTGGGATTTTCTTTTCTTTGAGAAAATAATTCTTTATGAGAAAAAGGATGAAACAGCTTTAATGTGGATTTACTACTCCCATTGTTGTCCTGGTAAATCTTCTCATTTTACTTTTGAACTAAAGAGAAACCATCAAGTCACAGAAGGAGTGAATGAGCCCTCTTATACCATCTTGAGGTCTGATTCAGTAGAAATGTATCCACAAATTCTATGAACAAGAATATGAAAATCTGTGTACACTGGATCTGGAGGTTCATAAGAAGCTAATAAAACAAAAGGGAAAGAAAATTTAAAAAGCATGCCTCTTCTTTCAAGAAAACATTCCTCTTCTTTTGAGAAAACATTCTTTGGAATCTAGCAAAGTCATTACATATTACCAAGAGTACATTCAGGCACAATGTGATAATGCCCAATCTTTACAACTTGTTTTAGTTTTTATTTATTTTTATTTTTTAAATTTTATTTATTTATTTATCAGAGAGAGAGCGCGCACACAAGCAGGGGGAGCTGCAGGCAGAGGGAGAAGCAGGCTCCCCACTGAGCAAGGAGCCCGATGTGGGACTTGATCCCAGGACCCTGGGATCATGACCTGAGCCGAAGGCAGATACTTAACCAACTGAGCCACTCAGGCATCCCAACTTGTTTTAGTTCTTAAAAATTACTGCAATCTCATTCTTCTCCTGACACTTCTGGAAAGCAGTATAACTTCTACTTTATTTTAATGCTCATCAGTCACCCAGCTGAATGATGTCAGTTAATACCAGTTATAATATACAAGGTATTCTGAAGGAGGGAGAGAGAAAATTCTGAACTAAATGATAGCTTTACATAAAAAGCCTGGTTTAATGATCTCTTCATAAAGTCCTCTAAATGCAAGACCATTTACGTAATGCTTTATCTTCCTTTGTAATCTCTTTTGATAGGTCAAATGAAAGGAAATAAGGTATTTCTGGGGGTGTATGAAGTCAACACAGAAGGAAATGATGAGGAGGGATCAGGAAGGAAAGGTGGTCTTATTTACATTTACTGAGTTCTTGACCCTTGCTGGACAGTAGCCTTTGCTCAAGACTCTGCTGGAGGCATTCAAGATGTTTCTAGGCCTCGTCAGCTAACTTTTAATGAACTGTTGAAGTCCTACTCAAATACAGGAAAAATGGTTGTAGGCCACAATAATGCCATTGCCATTCATTCCCCCTTCTGTATTATGTCTTTTGCTTTTGCCTTAGAATTAACAATCCTCAGAGGGCCGACATCTGGATTGACAAATGAAGCTTGATGAGCTCTGAAGTGCTTTAGGGATGCACTACCAGCTCATGCATGAAGCAAAGATGGCCTCTCTCAAATTAGGGAATTTTATTGCTTCTTAAAAGAACTCAAAGAGAATTTAAATTTTTGTTTTTTTCTTTGTTTGTTTGCATACATGAGAGAAAAGGAAACCTCCTTCTACTTTAAGGTATAGTACATTGGGAGATATTTCCTTGGTTCTCAAGGACTATATTTAGAAATATTTTATATGGTAAAAGAAGAAGCAAAACATGAAGTTTCCATTAAAAAGCCACAATGAATACATTTTGTGTGAGCAGAAATATCCCATGATATGGGATGATGTTTGATCTCTTTCATTTTTCACTTACTCATCATTGCTCAACTTCTTTCAAAATTTATTTAGGTCAATTTGTAAAAATACCTAAATGCAGCGGGACATGCCTTAAGTTGGGGTCCTCAGAAACAGATTCTGAGATGAATATTCATATGAAGGTGAAATATTAGAAAGTATTCTCAAGAAAAAAGAAAGAAAGATAGTAGGAAAGAGGAAAATTGGGACTAGGAAAAGAAGGCCAAGTAAGAGTATAATACCAAGCATAGTTTTTAAGTATGTATGGTGTCTGTTCCACATGAATTCAAACTACTTCTGATTCCCTTTCCTAATGAGTATAAAAGAGAACACACATTTGTTGATCAATTTGCATATGAAGTGCCAAAGGTCCCGTTGATCTAGTCTAATAAAGATACCACATATAAGGTAAGAGTGTCAACAGATGGCCATAGAATCCTTTGTGGAAAGATCAGAGGAATTACTACAATGTATACTCACCATGGTGTTATAGGGTCCTTTCTGATACACATTTATATTCTCTTTTAATGTCTAGGCTCTTTTTCTTGAAACTACCTAGGGGTTAATGTCTTATGTGTTATAGTAATTCAGTGTTCTTTTTCTCTAAAAGTTTAATACTCTACTTAGTCTGTGCTGTTGTAGAATCTCATTATGCTCATTATCTCTAGAGAGCCCAGTTTCATAAATGCAACCTCTATCATTAACTCTAATCTGTAGAGGACAGCTCACACTGAGCTTCTTCCCAATGCCACTGCCCCTACCATCAGAGTAATTCTCATAACTTTAGTGAAGGTAGGGTCTTCTGAGCCCTATTAGAGAAAAAAGACAACTGGAAGAGGACATTGAAGTTACTGGGTCTTTCATAATTGATCCATTGAGAATAGCCACCTCTCTTGGGCCACCTTTATATCCCTTCCATAACACTCTGCTAGGGCATTTCTAGCAGTATTGCTTTACTCTCAATATGGACCATTATGTTTTCAAAATTTGGAAGAGTCATCCTAATTACAGTCAATTATTACAACCAGATCAATAATCTCCAGCATAGGCTTGGTGGTCATAGTTACAGAACTTCAAAAAGGGCTTAATTGAGAGCCCTGGCAAATCTCCAATGCTAAATATGCAGGCCAGATAAGGAGGAAGTAGGACTCTAAGACTTGGGATAGGGACATCTGAGCAGATTCACTAAAGAACACTGAATCCCAGAGCACTCTTGGTCTGCCAGAATGAACTGCTATGGGACAGCAAGGATAGGATAGGCTGAGGACCATATGGAAGATTCAACGGTGCTACAGGCCTTGCAAACTGATAATTTTCTTCCTCAAGATCTGACATCCACCTTTCCTGGCTATTAAACTAATAACTAGGTCAAGCTGCAGCAAGACCAGGTGGGAAAGATAGGTTTTACTAAAGGAATAAAGGAATTATTAACCAAAAGGGCTACAGGACAAACATGTGATAGAAAGAATAATAAAGCATTCCTGAGAAGGCATCTTGAGGGTGTCTTTCTTACTGAGGAACAGGGAAGTAGGACCAGGAAAAGAAGGGGGTAAGGAAGGCTGTATTATCATGCACAGTCCTGCTAAAATTAACTCTGGCTCAATTTGAGAGAAGAGCTATGGAAACAGTATAGATCTCACCTCCAAATGGTCTGCTCAGAGGAAGAAGTATGGATTATTTATAATCCTATGCCCCTCGGGTGTTGATTAAAAGTTGCCCCTTTTAATCAAAGAGAATCTGGAAATTCCAGGCAAATCTAGCTCTCTGTGGGCAAAGGTAAAGTACTTTCTAACAGCCTGACCAAAAATAAATAAATAAATAAATAAATAAATAAATAAATAAATAAATAAAAATTAATTAATTAAAATAAAACACACACACACACACACACACACACACACACACTGATGTTGGATTCTGAAATAAAAGCCCCAGTGTGTGTTGTGCATAAAAGTTTTCTAGAGATTCAAGGGTATATGTGCAGAGCGTTGACAGTATCAGCCACAAGGCCTTTTTTATTATGCTCCGTGGTTCAAATAGGAAAATTACTCCTGCATTCAGAGTGAGGTAAATTTCTATTACAAGTTCCAAGAGATGATCATAGGAATAATAAATACACTGCCAATTTGTTCCACAGGTGATAGTTTTAATCTATTTTCAATTGAATATGTGCTTTTCCAGTTGTTTTGATGGGTTTGTTAAAATAAGCCATTCATGACTTAACAAGCAAAAGTGTGAGTGATTAGTGCAAACAGCTGGGTTTTGGTATGCAAACTGCAGCTGTAGAATAGATTGTTTTTGTCCTTTAATGTGAAGGCTTAATACAATTCTGGACTCATTAATTCTATGCACTAAGCCATTTAGTAAATAACTTTCTGAGAAAACTAGATGGGGGATGAAGGTAGGCACAGCTAAGGGTAGGTTTCTTCAGGAGAAAATTTTAAAAAGGTAAATAATCAAATTGGAAAAAAATGAGGGCCTAGAAAATAGGCACTCCTCCTTGTTAAACACTGAATAAAAGACACATTTAGTAGAAAATTGAAATATTCTCTCAACATGATGTGAAAATTTGTGTAGATTTCTAAAAATTTATACCCAGTCACCAGTCTTTCAGTAGACAACATGTTATATGTGCATTTTCTAAAGTTACATTATAAATCTATTTATTTTAATTGTAAAATTAACTCAAATTGCAGAATGGGGGAAAGGGAGAAACAATATGAATGAAGTAAGGAGTATTGCCATGGGAAGACTACGTACCTCATATTTCTGGTCCTAAAAGAATGAAGAGATACATGGAAAAGACCAATATATTTCCCAAAAAGCCCACCTGGGCCCCATGCTGAAGCAGATTTGCCCCAATTGCCACAGATGCACATATAATAAAAATAAATGGTTGTTCTGGCAAGCCACTAAGATTTGGAATGGTTTGTTATTCCAATAGGAGACTAATACAATAAACCAGTCCCTAAAACCTGAATATTTTACTTCATTCATACCCCCTATTTATTCTGATACTACAAAAATATATCAAGCCTTTCCAGAAAAGTTTTGTGGATCTCAAGGACAGATCTGTTGGGGTCAGAAAAAATAGGGTCTGAATAGAAATAAACCATTGTTTTCAGTTCTGCCTTTTAAGAAGCCAAGTCATCACTCACCTGGAACATCATGCCACTTCTCGGGGCCTAAATGAAATGCTGGAGTAGACGATCTCTAAAATCCTTTCAAATCCAATATTCTATGATTATTTGCATTATGGTCTTTGTTAAGACTTGCTGCTTGGTGATATAAGTAACACAAAGTCTAAGTCTCATGGCAGAAAGCTAACCGTAAGAGCCCCAACCCCCTCATTACCTACCTCATTCCCTCAATTTCACTTTAGTGAAACAGATTATTTATATCAGCTACTCAGAGGTGATTTACCCTTTGCAGAAGTCATGGCTACAAATGAGCAGAATAACTCAGACAAGTTGCTAAGAATGAGAAAGTCGCCAGTTTGTATAAACAAGAAGAAATACACAGGTTATGAAAATCGGTCCTGCTGACATCTATAAGGCAAATCACATCAAGGATGAGGGGTGCTAAACACGGCATTGTGCTTACAGAATTTGTAGTGTGCTTTCCATACCTCCAGGAATTAGTGCCTGATCTACTCAACACATTTGGAATAATTCACATATAAGGGCGTAAGTGCGAAGATGAACTTTAAGTGATTCAGCACACTGTTCTATACTCAGAGGTGAATTCCCTGCTCTCTCTGTCACCATCAGAATTAAATTATTCTGTCATTTTTCTCAAGTAGAATATGACTTGAAGAATGTCAGAAAGCCTCTTTCTCAAACTGTCTTTCTCACCTTGGCTCATAAAAATAGCTCAAAAATTGCCACCAGTCCATTTCTAATATTTTCTTTAAATCACTTCTGGAGGAATGACATTACATTGTTTTGTAACTGTTGATATATTAGTGGAAATAAGTGTTCATATTCCTACAGTAGCATATTAGTGAAGGTCTCCTTCTTTATCTCTGTTCTCCAAAATGTAATTGTGCCTTAGTGACTACAAATGAAATCAAATTCTTTTAGATTCCTTTAATCCAAGTTTAACTCCCCTTTTCCAGTTTATATTCAACTACCGTCTATGTTCAACCATCTTCCTATATGTATTAACTCTAGACCTGAGTCAAACATAGTTCTGAGATTAAATTTATATTCTATAATACACATTTTCTTCTTTTGTATATAAAAGTTTGATCAAATAATTTCCATTCACTATAGCATGTTAGATGATGTTAATTACTATCAAGGAAAATAATGCTGAGAAGGGGAAAGAAAATAAAATGTTGCAATTTTAATTATAGAGATAAGGGAAACATCTTGGAGTAAATAGCATTTGAGTAAAAATTTGAGATTGTGAGAAAGTGGACCATATGTTTATTTAGGAGAAGAATATGCCAGGAAGAATTAGTACAAATTGGAAAGGCTCTGAGGCGAGCGCACCAGCCTTCTGTGTTTATGGTTTGAAACGGAATAAGCATAGGGGAGATTCTGCATAGATGTTGAAGCTAAAATCAATAAGCTTCAGTCATATTAAATATGACTTGTGAATAAAAAAAAGTATAAAAGAGAAGGATTTGGGCCTTACAAAAAGAAGGATAGAGTTTCCACTAACTAAGATGGGAAGATAGAGAATATAAACAGGCACGAAGGGAGATATCTGGAAGTCAGTTGTGAATATGTTACACTTGAAGTACCTAATAGGTCTCCAAATGAAAATAGAATAGGAAGTTAGTATGCAAATCTGTAATTCAGTGTACAAATGCAGGCTAGAGATAAGAATTTGGGAGATGTGACTATACAAATGATCTTCAAAACCTTAGGCCAGATGAGCTCACCAAGAGAATGAGTGTGCAGGTGAAGAAGAAAAAAGCATTGATCTAAGGCAAAAGCTGCTAAAAGATCAAGAAGATGAGAAATGATTAACAACTGCAGGATTTAGCAACATGGAGGTCATCAGTTTTTAAACAGTTTTGATGGTGTAAGCCTTATTTTAGTAGGTGGAAAACACAATTGCAGGACTGAATGTAAATAAAGCAAGTCCAAGCAAATTTTTTAGGAGTTTTGCTATAAAAGAAAGAAGTATATACAAGGTGATTTGGGACGAGGAGAGGTGTTTTGTTTTAGTTAGTTTGTTTTAAAGATGGAAAGAAATAATATGTTTGCATACTAGATTAGGGTGATTCATCACAGAAGTAAAAATTGATAATGCAGGGGAGAGAGGGAAGAATTAAGGGAGCAATATCTTCAAGAGGAGAGAGGAAATAGGATTTTATTTTATTTGTTTTTTTAAGATTTATTTATTTATTTCAGAGAGAGAGATAGCGTGCAAGTGGGGCGAGGGAGAGGGAGAGAGAGAATCCTCAAGCAGACTCCATGCTGAGCAGGGAGCCCCACGTAGGGCTCGATCCCACAACCCATGAGATCGTGACCTGAGCTGAAACCACGAGTCGGACTCTCAGCCACCCAGGTGCCCTGAAATGGGATTTTATTAATAAGTGAAGTGTTTGGCCAAGACTAGAACCAAAAACATTAATTCAAGTAAATGAATTAATTTATTTAATTCATATTAATAAGAGAGAGCACATTTTACAATATAAGATTTAGAGAGCTAGTTGTAGTAGTTCTTATAACCTGTGGAAATTCTCTTCTATATTTTCTCAATTTAAAGGCAGCCATATTTATATGGAGGAGCAGAATTTGAGATTTGAAGAGCAGGTATTGTACATGCAGTAAGGGGAGAGGGAAAGTGAACGAACTAGGAAAATGCAGTCTAATGCTAAGTGGTATTCATGGCCCACTTGAGATGAATGATAACACTATAAACCCTTGTGAGTGTGCATTTGTAGGTATGTATTTGTGTAAAAGTGTGTATGTAAGGAAATATATTCAACAATAAAAATGGTTTTCGGGTGGGTGAATTGTCAGTGATTTTTCTTATTCTTTTTTTTTTTTGAGGTGGAGAACTTCTAAAATGTTTATATTTTATTATTAAAATTAGGAAAAAAGTTATAAAGTGAACATTCAATAACAACTGTAACTTAGTACAGAAAATATTTGTTCTCAACTAGCTAACTCTGTAGGAAATAACAGTTTAGATGTTAACTGATTTTTTTCTGTAATCTTATGTTTGATTAAGAAGATAAGATATACCTGGAAAGATTACTGGGGAATTGAATAATCTGCTTGAGTTTGTGTTTTCATTAATAATAAATGTGATGTAATTTTATATTATTTTCTGAAAAAAAATTTCTCTGATGTGAGAAGAGCTATAAAAGTTAAGAAAAATGAAAATAGGACAACACTTAGAAACTAGCACATATATAGGCCTTTGTCCTTCATTCTGTAAATCATAAAAAATATGGAAACCAGATACAGTTTGCATGATAAACAGTGAGGAAAAGAGAATATCTGTTGGAATAGTAAGATTTTCCTTTACTTCTTTATCTTTTTCATAGTCTCTTTAAATATTAATGTATTTAAGGAGCATCTCCCAATCAAGTTAACAGTTAGCTAGGGTCAGATTTTAATTAACAAGAGGATGGTAGAAACTAGTCAGAGTGTCTAAGATCAGTAAGATTTTATCATACAAAAGACCTTTTCTCCCTATAGCATATGAAGATTTCTTCTTTAGTTCTTTGGTGACATGAAAATTGTAACTATGTTGCTTAAAGAAAGGAACAAAAGAGACTAGAGTTTAATTATACTGTTTTATTTCCCTTGCAGCTGTGTCCCATTAGCTACTGAGCAATGGGAAAGTTCTTTGTAATCTTTGACCCTCCTACCAATACAGTCCTGTGCAAACTGGTAATTATAATCAATTATAGGCCACAGAGTGAAAAAGACACTTTTTTTTTCTTTCTTACAGAGGCCTATGGATTAACTTTATAGTCAAACTATAACTCTTCAATTTCTGGGCCTGAAGTTACTAAGAAGTTCAAGATATATGGTTGTCTTTAATATTGTAATAAGCTGCTAAGGATTGTGATGTTTCCTAACTCTAATTTTCATCATTGGAAGTTATTTTTTTATGAGTAGGCATATTTTCACATGTTCTTGTGCATCAAGAACACACAAAGCTTCTATTTGAAATTTCTGTAACAGAATAATAAGAACAGGTGAAACTTACATTTTCTTAATATATTTAATGTATTAATGCATTCAGTTCTCACAGTAAACTTACAAAGTGGGTACTAATATTTACTCTCTTTGATACCTGTGGAAACTGAGGCAGAGTAGAGAGTATTTCCCAAAGTTACCCAGTGAGGAAGTGCTAACTCAAGGAATTGTACTTAAATCATCTAGCTTAGAGTTCATCCTCCTAAACAATGCACTGTCTCCTTGCAATTGGGATCTTTATGGAACCATAAAAAATTCATGGGAAAAGAGCCATAGTAAAAAAGAAAATAAACAGGTAGAGACGGCACTTACTACACTACTGAAGAGCTCATGAGGATCAATAATTTCTTATTGACTGCCTTCTCTCATTTAGCTTTAAAAGGAATGTGACTTTCCACTGCAGATGTTGTGATTTATCAGATTCTCATCACATACCCACTGCAAAGTGATAAAGAAAAGGCAAATAGCTTAGGTCCTAGGGTTTGGTTGTAAGTGTTTAAAGATTATATCTTCCAATGTATCTCTGGCCAGTGCGGCATTAAGTAGACGCTCGAGCTCTGAGTGAAGTATAGAGGAAAGAGATGTGAGTAGATGTTTTGGGGAACATTCTCCCAATTTTCTGGGGTTCAGAGCAGCTTGCATTTGAGAAGAGGAAGGAATAACCTCTTAAAACTGTTAGAGATGCTTAGCATATGATAAACTAACAAAAGCTTATAACTTCTCCCTCACAGAACCTCATTATTTGTAGAGCCAAGGGCAGAATAAAAAATGTAGGACCTCTTGTTCAAGGAACATTAAGAACTGCAAAACAGTAAGAGCAGACCAGTAAACCAAGCATGGGGCCCTCCTCAGCATGGGGTCTTATGTGACTGCACAGGTCACATACCCGTGAAGCTGCCCTGACTCCCTACCATTTCTTAATGTTGATTTTCAGTAATCTGAGAGTGGCACACTGGCCTCACTCACTCAATTCTAATGCAGCTTTTCCTAAAATCCTGTCTGTTCCTCCATTCGAATAGCACAGGACACATCCTTCTCCTGTGGAAGTGATACTTTCACGATTTGCGATCAGAGAAACATTCTCCATCCCATCTATGTCTCCTGCACACTGATCTGGAGTTGATGTTCCGATTATGTATATAGAAGAGACGGGCCAGCAGCCCGTTCCTTCTTAGTCTTAGGCTGGCTTGTCCTAAAGGTACTGAAAGAGAAAATAATCCAATCTTCAGCTGACCCACCCTCTTATCATTCTCTATGGTCTCATAAAAAAACTTATTTTCCAAATATGGTAGAGAAAAACCTTTTCCATTATTCCTTCCTTCACAAAAGACTGAAGGATTAAGACAGCTCTATCAGTGATCTTTCATTCTTCTACTTTGCCAGAAACTAGAAATAAACTTTGTAAAGGTCAGTTCCAGGAAATGCATTTTAAAAGGCAGAAAATTGTATGATAGTTGAATGTATCTTCATTCTAATCTTTTCTCTGTATTGCTGTAAAAAGAGAGCTTGCCCAAGTTTTCTTTCTTGGGGCTATTTCTTAGTCACCTTCTTTTTTTTTCTTTTTGACAGCACTTTTGTAGAAAGTTTATCTTTTATTAGCTTTTGGGCCTCCAGTCATCATGCACTGCATAATCCTTTGGGGCATGTTGAACTTTCATTCTTGTGTTGTCTCTCTCTCTCTCAAAGCCTATCATTATCATTTCTTTGAAAGGCTGTCTTAATATCTGAAGGTTAGTCTCTCATAGAACCTTTTAATCACATCAGTAGAGAACTCAACCAGTAATATTACTATTCCAGTCTCATATTTATGAGTTTAATTAGCATGGTTAGATATATAGCAGAGAAACTGTAGCCATTAAAGAGAATTTCTTGATAATTATTTAAATTCTTGCCTATTTTTTAACAATATACCTGAATATGCTCATAATTAAATAATTAAATATAATGCTAACAGAATAATTTAAAAAACATTGATTATTTGTACATATATATTAGGAATATAAATTTATATGTTATGCCATATTATATTATATTATGTTATATTACTTTCTCTGCAACTTTACACCTGATTTCTACTGAAGAGCTGAGCATCAATACCATATTATGTATTTTCCTTAGTAAATGGGTGCCACTTAAATAAGAAAACACATTGAAAAATCACATTAAGGTCACACTCTCAGAAATATTATTATATGCCTCATACAGAATTTAAATGTTATTTAAATTAAGCAGTTTAATTAATAACATAAATTAAACATTTATGTTATTACCCTGAGGGTAGTGGTACTCTTTGAGGTTCATTAGCAGGAGAACACACAAAACTGGAAAGATAGAAAGGAAGTTTGTTTATTTATTTATTTTGCTGTTGAGCTCCAACTAATTACATTAAAATAAACCCAGTACTTGGCCAGCTTTAACTCTCAGGGAAGAGTAGGCAGTGCTAACTCCAACCTTTTGATGTGGTCATATATCTATTGCCAAGTTTCTTTTTTAAGTCCCCTGAACAAATATGTAAACCAATTAAGCAATATAAAAAAGGGAGGAACTTGTGCCTCATGCTCTTTTCTCGTTAATTCTAGGAAATGACTGTGGGACTTCTTCCCATTATTATCCAAGAGATTAAATGACATCTTCCCCCAGTTGACTCAGGTGAAAGTGCCGGGTTTACTTTCATCTTGGATTCTATACTGTTTGAATGAAGACCAGACCAAACAGTGCCCTTTGAGGCTGAAGATGCCTTTCTTCATAATGTCATCCATTAGAGAAAGGTTTGAGAAAAGGTCAGTTTTACCCCAGTGCAAAAGAAAATGTTGGCAATTCATGTAAAGTCACTTCTTGCTGCTTAGAAGTATCTTTATTTCAAGATTTGTTGCAACAATTTGCCCATCAAGTAGATTTGGAATACCAAATAATAGTGTAGAGGTATATTCACAAGTAAATGACACATATTCTTATATTAAATATTTCATTTAAATATTTAAAATACTTCCTTTAAAATAATGTAGTTTTGAAGGAAGGAATGATTAAACAGGGTAGAAATGACAGTTTGTATCATTCTATATTCAGACAGGAAACAGCACACTCAAAGTGTTAGTTGAAGTGACTATAAACCAAACCAACCAACCAACCAATCAAACAAACATTTCCACAGTGCAGCCAAGAATAAGAGAATCAGGAAGCTATTACAAAGTACGCAGGGACTAAGCACAGTGGGAAACCATTAACATCTTTGGGTTTAAAGGGATAAGAAGATGGAGTAATACAACTAAAACTGGGCAAAAGCTGTAATCTTAGGAGCTCTGGCTACAAGTAAAGGAACACCACCACTGTCAAACCATGGCCAGTGAACAGCTGGGGGGAAATAAGAACTAAATGTTCTTTCTTTTCTCCCTGTGATATCCCAACGGTACCTTCTATTGAATAGAGTCAAGGGGAAGCAAGAGTGAAAGGCAGCATTAAAGATTAGAATTTTTGACCTCCAAACTGGGCACAAAAGAATAGAAAATTGATCCATGGGGAAATAGAGCAAAACCAGTAGCCATATATTTACCTTCTTCGAAATTGAACACCCATACTTTTTGTTTTTCAGCGTCCTTGACACTTTCTGGATAGAAGTCAGGAAACAGAGGTCTGCCAAGATGAGAATCCTTTGAAGAAAATAAATAGTTCTATGGAAAAAGATAAACTAAGAGGTTCTCTCTATTTAAATGAAATCATTATGTTAATAATTACATTATTTTATTTTCTCTACATATTATTGATACTAAGATGTCCTCTGATAATTATAAACAGAGACTGCCATTCTGATTTTAGCCCCCTGGCTTATTAATTATATATTCTTACTATGAGATATTGGAATAACAGAAGTTGGCCCCATATCAAAGAACCAGACTGGCACTTTTATTCACTTTAAAATTCCTTGTTATGATACTTATAAAAATGAGCAATTCAACTGATATTTTATCTGTCTTTCATCCTTAAGTGTTACAGCAATGAAAATAGGAAACAAATGCACAGATACCTATATTGGAATTATAGAGATCTCAATATTAACACACTAAATTTCCCCGATACTTCAGAACAGGCATCTCACCTTTACTTACTTTCAATAAGTTTATTACTGCCTGAAGGGCATATAATGGTCTATTGGAAGTAGAAATGTTAAACATAATTTCTCTTCTCAAATTAATTAAAATTAAGATGAGAAGACTTAGAGAAAAAGTTTCACATTAATACAATTGGGTCCGCAATAAAATACGAAATAAAATAAATCCTATCATAGCAATGAAGCTCACATATTACAGTTCTTACATATCCCAACCAGTTCTTTAAATGATGCTTATTTAGCATGCATCCTTTTGTAAAATGATGGTATGAATAATCTCCACGGTCTTGGTAAGAAACAGTCTCAGACCACAAAATAGGTGGAATCAAACTGTAAAAACTACTGATAAAACATCTAAATATTGGCTTTGGCCTTATAAATCAGGATATAGGGAAGAAAGACACTGAGAAAAACAGCAATCCAGAATCCTCCTTCTCTAGGGTTGACCACATATTGGTGTTACTTTTCAAGTATCAATTTGAGATTTATCTGCAACAATTTCTACAATGATCCCATATGTATCAGCTTATGAAAAATAATAGAAAATTAGCCACGTTTATTTGTACCTTAAGTCCTGGTTAATGTAAAGTAGCTCTAAAATAATAGTTTGTGGGCGCCTGGGTGGCTCAGTTGGTTAAGTGACTGCCTTCAGCTCAGGTCGTGGTCCCGGAGTCCCGGGATCGAGTCCCACATCGGGCTCCCTGCTCGGCGGGGACCCTGCTTCTCCCTCTGACCCTCTCCCCTCTCATGCTGTTTCTCTCTCTCTCTCAAATAAAAAAAAAAAAAAATCTTAAAAATAAATAAATAAATAAATAAATAAATACATAAATAAAATAATAGTTTGTTGTTGTTTTGTTTTGTTTTTTTTTTTCAAAAATGTGTTTCCGGTAGGTGGTACCTTGTAGGCACTGGTTTCCTATTAATTTTAATTTTTAATTTTTATACAGTAAAATTCTCTCTTTTTTGGTACAACTCCAAAATCAGGACATTAAATGACTTCATAACCCTCAAAACTACTTTGTTTTAGCCATTTATGGTCACACATACCCCAGTGATATATCCTCCATCACTATAGTTTTATTTATTCATGGGTGTCATATAATCAAATCAAATGAAATCATATTCATATATCGTGCAAGCATTTGAGACAGACTTCTCCCATCCAGCATAATGCTTTTTAGACTCGTTCAAGTTGTTGCATGTATCAATAATTTGTTGAGTTTTGTTGCTGTTGTTTTTGATTGCTTAGTTTGGTATAATTACAAATAGGGCTACTATAGACATTTATGTACAGTTTTTTTTAGGGATCATAAGCTTTTACTCCTCTAAATTAAATAGTGGTAATGTTGCTGAGTCATATAGTAAACGTATGTTTAAGCAACTGCCAAACTGTTTTCTAGAGTGTCTGTACCATTTTGCATTCGCTTTAGTAATGGGCGATAAATCTGTTTGCTCAACATCCTCTCCAGTATTTAGTATGGTTAGTATTTTTTATTTTATCTATTTTAATAGATATGTAATTTATCTAATCATGCTCTTAATTTGCATTCTCCCTAATGATAACGATGTTGCATAGAAATGATGTCTTCTTGAAGTAGTTGGTTGACTTTGCCAGTGAAATAAGAGCTGGTGATTTCTTTTTAGGAAGATGTTATGAATTAAATTTCTATAATGGCTATAGAACTTCTCTTTTATTCTGGGTGCATTTTATTCAATTGTGCTTGATAAGACATGGGTCCATTTCATCTGGGTTGCCAAATGCACATGCCTAGAGTTTACATATTCCCTTGTTATCCTTTAAATATCTTTACAATCTATTGTGACAGTCCTTTCATCACTGGTATTGGAGATATGTGTCTTCTCTTTCTTCTTTCTTAATCTTGCTAAAAGCATGTCAATTATATTGATCTTTTCAAAGAAGCAGCTTTTGGTTTCACTGTTTTTTCATTAATGTAAGTCTGTCTTAAATTTCATTGATCTCTTTATTATTTCCTCTCTTCTGATAATCTGGATTTATTTTATTCTTTTTCTCCTTCATTCTAAGTAGAAGCTTAGATTATTGATTTGAAATTTATTCTAATATAAACATTTAATACTATAAGTTTCTCTCTATGCACTGCTTTAATTGCACCCCACAAATTCTGATATATTGCATTTCTGTTTAGTTTAAAATACTTTTTATTTCCCTTGAGATTTTTCTCTTTAACTGTATAAATTATGTAGAAGTGTGTTGATTAATTTCCAAATTATTGACTCTTTTCCTGTTATTGTTTTCTAATTTAATTCCATTATGGTCAGAGATATACATTTTCATTCTTTTAAAACTTTTTTTTTTTTATGATGCAGGATATGGTCTATCTTGATGAATGTCTGATGTGTACTTGAAAAGAATGCACATTCTGTGGTTGTTGGTTATCTTTCTTTAAATGTCAATTCATTTCCGGCGGTTGGTGGTATTGCTCATTTCTTCTATATTCTCCTTGATTTCCTGTCCTCTAGTTCTATAGATAACTGAAAGAGGAGTATTGATTTCTCTGCCTATAATTAAAGATTGTTCTATTTCTCTCAGTTCTGGGAATTTTTTTAAATATTTTGAAGGAAATTTATGCATTCACATTTAGGATTCTTATATCTTCGGTTTGTTGATTAGAATCAAATCCATGCATGTGCATGTTGGGGCTCCACCCAGGAGTTTATAGACAACTTTATGGGGTTAATTGCCTGAGCTCCACCTTCATTAATGCTCTCCTTGGTATTTTAGGTTCCTTGGGAATCCCCTTTACCTTCCTCAGAGAGAGAGCTGGAGCTTTATTTACCCGGCTCTGTCACATAGTTCTATGGATTCACCACATCTGAAGCAAGCCATCATTGGAAGACAGAAAGAAAAAATGCCATGTGGGTTTATAGCCACACTTTTTGGAACACAACTCCACGAATCAGAGGAAAGTTCGTCTCCCTCAGAGTTTTGGTTCCGATGACTCTACTGCCACTTTTGCTGCCATGTTTTGCAATTTGTTGGAAGCTGGAACAAGAGAAAAATGGAGAAAATAATTAACAGGGGAGGAGGGTGAATTCTGCACTCTTCCTAAATGTTAAGAGGTCCTTTTGCCACATCCTGAGCCAAAACTAGAGTGCATTCCTAGAAATCTCTTTGTCTGCACCAAGTGCCACTTCTGGGCTTCCTATTATAGTGTGTTCAAGTTGGAGAATATTGAAGGAAAAAAGTGGTGAATTTGCTGTTGATTTGGTGTTACTTTGAATTCTGATCTTCTTCCCCAACATGCCTACTACTATTTGTTTTTTGGAGTCCCCCAAAAGCTATTGTATACATCCCGTCCAGGATTATATTTGCATTCAGTGAGAAAGGATGGAATGCCCTTAATCATTTTATCACACAACCCACTCCACACATTGAGAACACGATTAAGTTTCTACAGAATAAAATTTATTTGCTAATGAAATTAAGAAAATATAATGAAAACCAAGAAAATGTTATTTTGGAGGATTTTATCATATTTCAGCTATATTCTATTGATAAAAATTACTTCTATTTGTATTATTTGTATATTACCTTTTAGTTTACAATGTCATTTTTTTTTAAAAAAGATTTTTTTATTTATTCATTTGAGAGACAGAGTGAGAGCATGAGCAGGGGGGAGGGTCTGAGGGAGAGAAAGAAGCAGACTTCCCGCACCACAGCCTGATCCCAGGACCCTGGGATGATAACCTGAGCAGAACAGACACTTAATTGACTGAGCCACCCAGGTGCCCCAGTTTACAATGTCTTATCTAATAATTCTTTCCTATCTTAACACTAGTAAAACACTTAACACTAATAAAAAACTAAACTTAACACGAATAAAAAACTAAACCATTTGAAATAGCTTGATGGAACTTTGTGATATCCTGTAACACATTTTCTGCAAGGATCATATAATGAAAATAAATTCAAATTATAGGTTTGGATGAGCAATTATTTCTTTGCTCCCTTGTTTTCATAGATGAAATTACATTATTCCATAAGTATATTTTAGTTAACCAATCTTTTTGTTGCTTATAATAGAAATGTGACTGTTGTTCATTATGTTATAATCAGTCCACCAGAACTGTGGTCAGTCTACTAGTAGTAGTGATCTGTGCTAGTTTTTCCCCCACTTTCTTGGCAATATTCTTATAAACAAATAAAGGGATAATTTATTTAATAAGATAATGACATAATAAGTTTTTGATTCAAAATTTTCAAGCTCAAGTTATTTTTTCAAAGTTTTAAATATACATGGTGTTTGTTAAAATACAACTTTCTATGTACCAAGACAAGAGAAATATTAGATGGTTTCCAATATAATTCTTACATTCCTAATTAGTGAAGATCTACATATAAAAAGCAAGAGATTTTTTACTTTTTTAATGAGGGTTGGTTTTTTTCTTAAGAGTTGAACAAGACTGATAGCAAAAGTAGAACTTTAAGGCAATTAGTCTAAATGTTATAATATTTTTTTTCTTTTCTGAATATATTTGTTTTGGATTTTTTCTATTTGCATCATAACATCATAAACTAAAATAAAATTGAAATTGTAAATTAAAACTAAAGAAAATTGCTTCTTTCATAAGAGAACTTATATCAGTGACTTTAACCTTAGAGACTTAGGTGATTAGATTTATTGCCTATCATTAAAATAAAAATTGGACAACTGATATTTGGGCATATCCACACACAAATAAATTTAAAATTTGTTGAATTAATTTGACAAATTATGGAAATAAAGTCAAAAAAGTTCTTATAATGAAACCAAATGTTCAACTTTTTACATTTTATTAGAATGGTCTCCAGATCTCTAAATATAAGATGTTTTTAAGTAGGGTAGCTACTTTGTTCAGGGTTTGCTCAAATTTATTTTGAGGACTTTATAAATCGTCTTTTTTTTTTAACACTCCATTTTTTTGCCAAAAAGAAGTAAACCCTTACTAAATCTATATCTTTAGGTAATAAAAATAAAATACCCACACAATTCTTTAAAGAGTTTCTATTGATCTCTTTGTGATTTTTTTCTAGATTTCTAGCAAGTAATATCCTCTTACAACCACTGCAGGTATAATGTTGGATCAGTTTAATATCTGTGAAGGAGTTAGCAGATATATAATGTAGTTCTGTTTATAGATCTTTTGAAGAGTGTGAACCTACTTTATTTCTTAGCACATTCTAAATGGTGAGGTAAAATAACTGACTGCAGGTGAAAATAAATAAGTTAGCAGCCTTTCATTTTGAATTGCTTCATAATACAAGATTGAATAATGTTTAGTACAATATACAGAGAGAGAAGAAAAAAAATAAACATTTTTAGGTTGTTGATAGTTGTCAGTTATAACCAGTCTAAAAGCTGGCACATTCTACTAGATTAAAAAAAAAACAACAATAAAAAGAGTCTCCATTGTGAATAATACATTTTGGGTCTGGCAGATAAAGCAGGAGGTTATAGATCTTACAGGTATGAGAAAAGAAGAGACACAGGGACACCATGGGTAATCCACAACTTTCTGCCCGTTTTTACTTACTTTTACAGAAAATGCTTAAGATTCGTAGTTTCCTTTTTATAGTTTTTGTTTTTTAATTTTATTTTTATTCCAGTGTAGTTAACATATGGTGTTATATTGGTTTCAGGTGTACAATTAGTGATTCAAAATTCCATATATTATTCAGTGCTCATCAAGATAAGTGTGTTCCTAATCCCCTTCACCTATTTCAGCCACTCCCCCAACTGACATCACCTCTGGTAACCATCTTTTTGTTCTCTATAGTTAAGAGACTGTTCTTTGGTTTATCTCTTTTTTTTCCCTTTATTTGTTTTGTTTCTTAAATTTCAAATATGAGTGAAATCATATGGTATTTATCTTTCTCTGACTGACTTACTTTGCTTAGCACTATACTCTTTAGATCCATCCATATTGCAAATGGTAAGATTTAATTTTTTTATGGCTGAATAATATCCCATTGTATATATATGCCAACCCTTCTTCATCTGTTCATCTATTAATAGACACTTTTTCTTCATCCATAATTGACTATTGTAAATAATGCTTCAATAAACATAGGGGTGCATATATCCTCTCAAATCAGTATTTTTGTGTTCTTTGGGTAAATACCCAATAGTGTGATCACTGGATAACATGGTAGCTCTGTTTTTAATTTTTTGAGGAACCTCCATACTGTCTTCCATATCATGACACCAGTATGCATTATCACCAACAGGGCACTGTGGTTCTGTCTTCTCCACATCCTCACCAACGGTTGTTCTTTCTTTCTTTTTTTTTTTTTTTTAACGATTTTATTTATTTATTTGAGACAGAGAGAATGAGAGAGAGCATGAGAGGGAGGAGGGTCAGAGGGAGAAGCAGACTCCCTGCCGAGCAGGGAGCCCGATGTGGGACTCGATCCAGGGACTCCAGGATCATGACCTGAGCTGAAGGCAGTTGCTTAACCAACTGAGCCACCCAGGCGCCCACGGTTGTTCTTTCTTATATTTTTTTATTTTAGCCATTCTGACAGATGTGAGGTGATATCGCATTGTTGTTTTGATTTGAATTTCCCTGATGATAAGTGAAAAGACACATCTTTTCATGTGTCTGTTGGCCATCTGTATGTCTTCTTTGGAGAAATGTCTGTTCATGTTTTCTACTCATTTTTTAATTAGATTATTTGTGGGTTTTTTTGGTGTTGGGCTGTATAAGTTCTTTATACATTTTGGATACTAACCCTTGATTGGATATGTTATTTGCAAGTATTTTCTCCCATCCCATAGGTTGTGTTTTAGTTTTGTTGACTGTTTATTTTGCTTAGCAGAAACTTTTTATTTTGAGGCAGTCTCCATAGTTTATTTTTGCTTTAATTTCCCTTGCTTTAGGAGACATATCTAGAAAAATGCTGCCACAGCCAATATCAGAGAAGTCACGCCTGTGCTCTCTTTTAGGATTTTTCTGGTTTCAGGTTTTATATTTAGGTTATTAATCCATTTTGAGTTTATTTTGGGGTATGGTGTAAGAATGTGGTCTAGTTTCAGTCTTTTGCATGTTGCTTCCAGTTTTCCTAACACCATTTATTGAAGTGACTGTCTTTTTACCATTCCATATTCTTGCCTCCTTTGTTGAAGATTAATTGACCATATAGCTGTGGGTTTATTTCTGGGCTTTCTATTCTGTTCCATTGATCTGTGAATCTATCTTTGTGCCAGTACCGTACTATTTTGATTACCATAGCTTTGTAATATAACTTAAAATCTGGAAATGTGATACCTCCAGCTTTGTTTTTCATTTTCAAGATTGCTTTGGCTATTCAGGGTCTTCTGTGGTTCCACAGAAATTTTAGGATTGTTTGTTCTAGTTCTGTGAAAAATGCTGTTTTTTGTTTTAAGTAGGCTCCACACTGGGCAAGGAGTCCAAAACGGGGCTTGACCTCACAACATTTTTTTTTAAGATTTTATTTATTTATTTGACAGAGAGAGAGAGAGAGAGAGAGATCGAGAGAGGGAACACAAGCAGGGGGAGTGGGAGAGGGAGAAGCAGGCTTCCCGCTGAGCAGGGAGCCCGATGTGGGGCTGGATCCTAGGACCCTGAGATCATGACCTGAGCCGAAGGCAGTCGCTTAACCAACTGAGCCACCCATGTGCCCCTTGACCTCACAACCTTGAGATAAAGACCTGAGCTGAGATCAAGAGTAGAATGCCTAACCAAATGGGCCACCCAGGTGCCCCAATGCTGTTGATATTTTGATAGGGATTGCATTAAACCTATAGATTGCTTTGGGTAGTATGGATTTTTTTTTTAAGATTTTATTTATTTATTTGACAGAGAGAGAGAGACAGCGAGAGAAGGAACACAAGCAGGGGGAGTGGGAGAGGGAGAAGCAGGCTTCCCGCGGAGCAGGGAGCCAGATGCGGGGTTGGATCCCAGGACCCTGGGATCATGACCTGAGCCAAAGGTAGACGCTTAACGACTGAGCCACCCAGGCACCCCAGTAGTATGGATATTTTAACAATATTTTTTCTTCCAATCCATGAGCATGGGCATATCTTTCCATTTGTTCGTGTCATCTTCAATTTATTTCATCAGTGTATTATACTTTTCAGAGTAGAGGTCTTTCACCTCCTTGGTTAAGTTTATTCTTAGTTATTTTATTATTTTTGGTGCAACTGTGAATGAGATAGTTTTCTTACTTTTTCTTTCTGCTGCTTCTTTTTTAGTGTGGAAAAATACAACGGATTTCTGTATACTGATTTTGTATCTGCAACCTTACTGAATTCATTTATCACTTCTAGTAGTTGCTTGGCAGATTCTTTAGGGTTTCCTTTATATAGTATTATGTCATCTGCAAATAGTGAAAGTTTTACTTCTACCTTACCAATTTGGATGCCTTTTATTCCTTTTTCTTGTCTGATTGCTGTCTAGGATCCTGGCTAGGATTGCCAGGACTATGTTGAATAAAGGTGGTGAGAGTGGACATCCTTGTCTTATTCCTGACCAGAGGGGAAAAGCTCTCTAAAGAAGTAATCTGAGAGAAAAGTTCAAAGGGCATTTTATTCCTGACATTGTGTTTGTTGAAAGAGCTTGGCCTCTACAATCCACATAGAAATGAATTTCAATACCAAGTTTGTTAGTTGTTTGTGACCCTGGATAAATCTAAATTTCAGTTTTTTCAACTAAAAGCTAGTATAATAGTATTTACCTCATATGGTCATTACACTGGTTTAAAAAGTAGTTGAAAGCACTGGAAGAGTCTAGAATGGAGCAAATAATTTTTTTAAAGCATCAGGTTAATTCATAACATTTGTGTTTTATTTAATAGTACTCAACAAAATAGTCATTAAAAGTGCAACGAGTGCTATGATAATTTGGATTCAGGATCACAATGGCTCACCCTACAAGAAGCTGGCAATATTCAAGAGGAAAGGAAGTGATTTGAGGAGGAATGTAGCACAGACGTAAAGAAGCTGATAAACCTTAAACTGACTTGCCAGTGAGTTCCAAATTGAACTTGGCACTGTCCACTTCTTCGCTGAACATAATAGTATAGAAATAATGAGTATGTAAAGCATCAGAAAGTCTTTAAACTTTTTTCCATTACAATACACATAACAAATATTCACATGCATGAATGAAATAGTCCTATGAATTCACCAGATTACAAGATGTTAAAGAGGTAAAAAGGACCACAGGTTATGTCAGTCTCTTGTTCTCTCTCTTTTTCTCTTCCATCAGAGAAATTTCATAGAAGTGTACATGATAGTAAGTGGGGTTATTACAGGGACCACATTAGAAGTACTCCAATAAAAACAAAGTATTTACACAGTTCAATAATTTAACTGTAATTATTACAATATTATTTATCAAATCCACAATGGAGTGTGATAACACAGCTAGGCACTACTTTTTAAAGGACAGAGGCATACGTAGTAAGTGCCATATAATTTTAAAATCCTATTTTTTGTATTATTTCATTTCATCATTATTGTTTACTGTAGTATATGAATAGCAGCATATTTATAACTTACAGAATTATCACTCTGATTGTATTACATCTCATGTGCCTAAAGCCATTCAGACTGTTGAGCTATACTACCTATTGAAAAGAATGGCGTCTAGTATGACAACTCTTTTGAATTATATATTCAATTAGATCCTGAAGTACTTGTATCATCACCCAGTTTGTATTGTATTTTTAAAAATTTCATTTAGCTTTTTAAATCCACCTCTTCAGGACTAATGTTGAATTCCAGGACAAATTAAATAAGAATTTGAAGCCCCCACCCTATGTCAGTATAATGTATCTATGAACAATGTAGGTTTTACTGTCCCTGACTATATGAGCACTTAGATAATATTGCTTCCCATAGTGACTACCTCTTAACTGAAAAGCCTGCCAATAAAGGTCAAGGAGAACAGCTTCACTGGATCTCTTTTGTCCCTATCATCAACACCATTATGGTGTGCTGAATCAGTTTCAATTTTGTCTTCTTTTAAAAGTCACTGACACAGCAAAGAAACTGATGTTTTGACAAGCATAACACATTAGAGCTACCAAATAGGGGGAAAGACACTCCTAATATCATTTTTATAGAATGAGAAAATCTTAAAATTTTAAATCATTGCCCAAGAGGATTCTGTCAATCATTTGTTTAACCAATGTCATATGTGAACGTAAATGCTTGCTTTTTAAGTTAATCAGTACTCATACATTCGATATTCATTCAACAAATATTTACTTATGCCTGCTATGTCAGATACTCTGCTGGGCATTATATCCCTCTGCTATCTTTGAGCTGAAAATTTCTCAGGTCAGAGGATATCCAGGCAGTTAGGGGGGGAAAAAAATCCTCATGTGAATACAAAAAATGAAGAAATGCACCTGAAAATTTTATTACTCTCAATTAAAAAAAAATTAAAGATTTTACTTATTTATTTGACAGAGAGAGAGAGCACAAGCAGGGGGAGCAGCAGAGGGAGAGGATGAAGCAGGTTCTCCGTTGAGCAGGGAGCAGGGAGCAGGGAGCCCAACGCGGGGCTCGATCCCAGGACCCTGGGATCACGACCTGAGCCGAAGGCAGACGCTTAACCAACTGAGCCACCCAGGTGCCCCTCAATCAAGATTTTTAATGTGATTTTGTATACGTACTCTTCTTTGGGCAAACGTTTAAAAATCACATACGCAGCTAGATGACCCGCCAAACTGACATTTGCCAGCCTCAGCATAACAGACATAGTCATACCATACTTCTTCAGCATTTTGAGATTTTGCTATTTTTTTCTTTGGCATATATATATATATATATATATATATATATATATATACACATATATATATATGTATATATATATACATATATATATATGTATATATATATATATGTATATATATATGTATATATATATGTATATATATATTTCAATATATATGTATATATATATATATTCAGAATAGGTTTTTAATGATTTGTCTGCTTTTTGATTTGCTTGCTTTATAGAGGGAAGCGATAGCTATGTACACCACGTGTTTTGCTTCAGGGAAGGGATGGTTGGCTAACTGCTGTTCTTAGAGGTGGCTTTCACTCAAACCCTGTGTATCTCAGGTAGGGAGCTGGACCAAGCATAATTCTTACGACAGCAATTTTCAGCAAATTGTTCTGCTAAATAGAAATATATTACCTGAAGGCTGGAAAAGTGATGATAAACCTGACCCTTCAGCCCTGCTTTTAAAGGTCATTTTGGTTAAATGTAAGCAAATTGTGGTACAAAGTACCTTTTACTTGCTGTTTCTCACTTATATCTCCCCTCATACCTCATTATGATAATTTAATGACTTATTTGACAGAGTAGCTTCATCCATAATCTTGGAAATATATAATGGATTTAATTTTCAAGGTTATATTTTCAGAAAACTATTAATGTCCCTTTCAAAGTCATTGAGACTGAATTATGTTTCAGCAAAATATTAAGTACATTAAAGGTCCGTTTTAGGTTTGAGTAAAGCCAATTGGCAATCCAGTTGCAATTATTTAACAGCTTTGAGCCCTGAATTGTTAGACTTATTATGAATTATCCATGCTAACTATTATCTTGAAAAATTAAACCTCTCTGCCACATTCAAACTTCATCAGAGTCTGTCACCAAAATAACTATGGGTTTTTTTCAAACTGTCAGAGCTTTTCATTTTTAAATGTTCATTAGATAATGATCCTTAAATATTCAGGAAATCTTACCTGAATTAAATAAGATTGCCTCTTGTTAAAAAGTGACTTTTCACTTCCAGTAGAAAACAAGTATTTGTGTATACCATTTCCTCCATCTGCATGCATGTAACCAGAACCATTTACATTTATGTACATAATATCGACTGATCACCCAGAACCAGATTACTGTAATAATGACTAGGCCTTATAATTAAGCATTAAAACCTGTTCAGTCTGGGGATGGTTCTCATCAGTAATCTGGCCAAAAGCTTCGGACAGAATACATGCTATCTGGGGGAAGTATCTGCTAAAGGTCCTAAGAAGACAATCTCAGTGATTCTTAGCCAATAAGAAGCCTATTAGAATCAATGAGTCCACACCTTCTCTTTGCAGAGAGATTTAGATTTTTCTTGTGATAGTTACCCTGCTGCTCATCCTAGGAAATGATACACTTGGGATATGGCAGAATATGTAGTCGGTATGAGTGGGAGTAAATAATATCAGACACACATGTATGTTTGTCATAACTCTTTAAGCTCTTGTGCAATTCTTGATAACTTACAAATTGCTGACTTCTTCCATTTAAAACTTTATTGTCTAAAAGGTACCACAAACAAAAACACATAAGAAAGTGTATTTTACTGCCAAGAAGATAGCATTTACCAGTAGAGGAGGGTTAAAAGTCTTCATCACAGGTAAGTGGTAGTGAAATAATTTTGATAAGGTTGAATTACACTTATGTGTCCTTCTAAATCAAAGAGATTATTCTATTCCTTCAAAAACTGAGTAGGTAGGGGAACTCTGTTCTACTAAGTCAATAAGGCCCAGCCTTGTTGAAATTGTTGTTTCACTATTCTTAGTATGTTGGGTTCAAACATTTCCAAGATGACTCACTACCATACATGAATTCTAGCAAGTGGGGAAAGGGAACAAGGTGAAGTGAAAGGCACTCCTTATGGGAAGGAACCACAAGTTGCACACATCACTTCCACTTACATCTTCTTGGCCACACTTTAGACACATGACCACTCTTAGCTGTATATGGAATCTGAGAAATCTGGTCTTTATTGTGGATATCTGTGTACCTGGCTGAAACATTATGCTCCTAAAACTAAGAGAGAGAATTAGAAGCAAACAAAAAAAGCACAAAACAAAACATATATGCTGTATAATTAGAGCATCTGTCATAGGCATTTAAAACAGAAGGACAGGGATAGAAATAAGATAGCCAGGCCAGTCCATGAGAGGGAATAAGGGGAAAATTCAGAAGGTTATTTACGCATGTAGGGGAGCAGGGTAATGGGATGACAAGTCAGTTGTTTTTATTAGAAAACAACCAAAATCAACTCTGATAATCCAAGTAGAAAAGGATTTATTATAAAGTATTGGGTAGTTCACAGAACCACAAAAAGGCTAGAGGAAACGGCTGGTGTTCAGAGCGGCTGGGCAGCTTAGGGTACACCAGATCTTCACCCAGGACCAGCGTAGTCAGGCAGCCCCCACCATGGGCACCTTCACCACCAGACACAGGCTGCTAGGCTGCTGGATTCTCACCTCCACTGCTACTGCTATGTCAAAAATCTTTGCCATCTGTACTTCTCTATATTCCTCTGTATTTTCTCTACATCTGTCTCGATATCTCTCTATATTCCTCAGCATACAGCTGATTGAACATCTGAATACACTGAGCATCTGATCATGCTTCACATGCCAGGATACTGAGATTTGTCAGCCTCCTTTCAGCATCTTCAATGTGTTTGAATGTAATTCATCACATGCAACACACACACACACACACACATTCACATACTTTTTTTTCTATTGAGAATGCTAGTTCCTGTGTAATATTTTACTTTCCTAGTGCAATGCTGAGTTAACCTGATCCAATTCAGGGACCTCCCACCTTCCAATTCTTATTGTGTTACCTGTGGAAAGCATATGAAATTAGGAATTTCTTCCTTGCTTGACTCTATGGCCATAGCAATAGAATTTAGTTCCAGCCTGCCTTCTCTCTGGGTATTTCCAGTGTCTACCGGTGGACCAGAATCGTACTTGTACATCTCACAGATGTCGGAGGCCAGTCCTAACTTCCTTTAAGTTCAAAGCCTCAGGTTATAAACAATGACTCCATTAACATTCTTTCAGATAGATCTCCTCTGAGCAAGGAATAGCACTCTACCTGTTCAAGACAAGGTCACACAGGAGCAGCAGAGCCACCAAAGCTTTACTGCATACGCACTTCGCCACCTGCACCACATACACAGAACATGCACATATTCTGAAGAGCCAGCAAATCAGAATTTTCCTCCTATCAGTCCAAAACTTTAATGATGCTTCAATGAGAGAGAAATTATTATATCTGCTGCTCCTTTATTAGAAAAAGTTTTTTCATAATTCAATAACAAATATCATTGAATGTACCATTTAAAATTTATACAAAATTGCAATAAATGCACGATTATGCTTCCCTTAATATTCATTACATAAAAGCAAATGCAATTTTTTTTGCAAATGCTATTTAACAGAAAAATCTACAAATTTCTCTTCAACAACACCCCAAATTACTTTCCTCAAAACTAATATGTCAGATAAGGATTTAAAGTTTATTGACAAGTTTACCAAATAATTTTTATTTTTTTAATGATTTTATACGTTAGAGCAAGCAACAATATAAAGACAAAATTATGAGTAATAAAAATCATCTAAATATTAATTTAAAACCATTTGAGGCACATCATGAAACAGACACAGAAATAATAGCTTGGGCAAATGCTTACTTCTAGAATTAGTCTGTCAAATCCCCTACAGGGAATGATGACTTAAGTCAGAATGAAGGAAAAATCAGTGAAGTAGAAAAATGGAGTTGAGCCATTCGACCAGCTGACAGTGTTATGATTAAATTTGACATACAGTAATCTAGAAATCAAAACTGCAAACTAGTTAGCACCAAAACAAATCTTATAACTTAAGAAAGATCAACCTTGAAGACAAGTAAAGTCAAGTGTTGATAAATTGAACATATACACTGAAAAGAATAAAAGGTGTTTCAACTTAAAAGGAAAAAACTGGTTTCTTTCAGTAAGTGTTAAGATGCTGAACAAAACTATAGCATAACCCATATGTGTGTTATTGTGCTTGTGTGTATTTACTGTAGATTTTGACTCAACTAGGAAAGTGGTAAAGAAAAATGAAATAAAATAATGAGTTCTAGGAAATAAAACAACAACAACACGAGACCATAAAAGAGTAAGAGCTTATTTTGAGTTCAGAATGAAAAAAAAAGTTAAAATTGTAACTAGTTAATAAACAACAATTGAAATACTAAGTTATCTCCCATTGAAGTTACATTCATTTTCTTTAAGAATAAGGGATCAATGAAGAAAGAAATTAAACCATTCTAAGTTGGAGTGGGAAATTAAGTTACTGAGGGTGGCAAATGGGAGTAGGTAGTGGATTACTACTTCCATTACCTTTGGGAAAAGGGATATTAAAGCCATATCATTGATGCAGTTTTGTATTTGTGGTGCCTAAGATGAGTTGAAATAATGTCTAATGAGGTAGAAGTATGTTTGCCAAAATATTCTATGTCATATATGAACAAATTATTGTAATACCTGAGACATTTTTCTAAAACATCATGCTGCTTAACTATTAAGTGGGGAGGGATGGGGTATGGAAAAGTATAAGAAAGAATTGTTTCTGAACAGAAAGCTAAAATTATAAATATAATTTACTTTCAACAAGCATGTGGTATAAAATCTAAAATAGTAAATATCCAATAATCATCTTTCCTCAAGGTTTTGTAGTTACCAATTGAAATAAGGTAGGCAAAGCAGTAAAACACTGATCTTGGAATATGAAAAGTGCTCTATAAATGTAACAACAACAACTAAACAAACAAGAGTGACAACATTAATAACAACATCAGAAACTCGAAAAATGACAGTCAGTATGATATAATGACCAAGGAACCTAGGTAATGGGTTTATGCTCTTGCCGTACTATTACATATTCCAGTGGATAATTCACTTGGCTCCAATGTACCTTAGATTTGTATGTCTTAAATGAGCATGGTTCAAAAGATATTCTTGCCCTGTTCTGCCTCTCAGCACTGAAACAAGCCCTAGTTGCAGAAACAGCCACCCACTCTTCATCAATGGAACTTGACTATATTTATTATGTTGGATACTTGGAGATGCAAGTAAGCAAAACTCACATAGGCAACCAGAGATAGTGCAGGTTTTTAAAGGATACATAAGGAAGAGACTAGCTGATAGGTATCCAAAGATGGACATCGTTTGGAAGCTAGCAGATATGTAGTACGGTTTACTCAGCATATATCTATCAGCAATACTAGGGCTCTATGGTAAGCTGATGGGGCTTTTAGATTTGCTGCACAAAATAGAGCTCACCATACTGGGTAAGTGCATTAGGTACTTACACCTTCATATTATGGCCTCACTGCTAATCTCTGCCATGAAGAACTGCTCCTGGGGGTAGAGCCATTTGGTTATCACCAGCAGATTGAATTGGGCCCTGACAATTACGTTTACAAACTCTTCGTCTCTCAGGTCTGGAACCAAGCTCAGTTTTTTGTTTTTGTCTTTCCCCCCAGATCAGAGTGTCTGTATACTATCAGTAGTATCTTTCTCCACCACAATTGTGATAGAGGAAGAATAAGTGCAAAGTTGACTAGCCAAATGGGATTCTAGTATTTTTTTTAATTTTTTTTACTATGTTATGTTAATCACCATACATTACATCATTAATTTTTGATGTAGTGTTCCATGATTCATTGTTTGCGTATAACACCCAGTGCTCCATGCAGAACATGCCCTCCTTAATACCCATCACCAGGCTAACCCATCCTCCCACCCCCCTCCCCTCTAGAACCCTCAGTTTGTGTCTCAGAGTCCATCGTCTCTCATGGTTCATCTCCCCCTCCTATTTTCCCTCTTTCATTTTTCCCTTCCTACTATCTTCTTTTTTTTTTTAAACATATATTATTTGTTTCAGAGGTACAGGTCTGTGATTCATCAGCCTTACACAATTCACAGCGCTCACCATAGCACATACCCTCCCCAATGTCTATCACCCAGCCACCCCATCGCTCCGACACCCCACCACTTAAATCAATTATTCAAACAATGTAGGTATAACCCCAAATAGTATACTTTCCAAATACTACAGTGGATTACGTAGACTGAAGCCAAATTAAAGCTTCACACTCTCAACCAGAATCTTCTCTGAGCCTATAAACCCAAGAAGCTACATAAAAATCATCATGGGATTACATCTTGGATATTAATAACTAGTGCTAATGAAGTTCATGTGGTCCCTTGAGGACACCATGTTCTCTCATACCCATATGCATTCCTATATTCTTCCTCTGCCTGGAATGCACTCTCCCCCCATTTCACCTGCCAAAGGTCCATCTATGTTGTGAGACTTCTCTATTCTTCCAACAAATACAGGTGTTTACTGACCAGGCTGACATCATATAGATTTACCTAATTAATTAAACTGATTACTTGTCCTCTATCCCATGTTGTTGATGTCAGGAATCTAGACTTTTAATCTTTTTATGTCTCTGCAACCACCACAATGGACGGCCCAGAGTAGATGTTTAAAAAAGAAGTGTTTGTTGCTTAGGATGTTCTGTGGAAATATTTCTATTTTTTGATCCAAAGGGGAGACTACTGCATGCAGGAAAGGAAATCATCCACATGTATGTGGTACAATCTAATAAATCATAAGTGAGATTAATATTAGAAACTTTTGTTTAAGTTTTTAATTTGTTTATTACTTATTTAAGTTTTTGCATATTTATAATTTTATTGGATTTACAAAGTATTTTGATTATTGATCCTCTAATATTTTTTAAAGTCATGAAGGGCCGCCTGGGTGGCTCAGTCTGCTAAGCATCTGCCTTCGGCTCAGGTCATGGTCCCAGGGTCCTGGGAGGGAGCCCAGCGTCGGGCTCCCTGCTCAGAGGAGAGGCTGCTTCTCCTTCTCCTTCTGCATCTCCCCTCGCTTGTGTGCTCACTTTCTCTCACAAATAAATAAATTTTTAAAAAAAGAATTTTAAAGTCATGCAAATAAGAGAACTTTGTGCATTTTGGTTTTTTCTTTTCTTTTTTTTTTTCATTTTGTTTTTTTTTCTTAAAATTTTATTTATTTATTTGAGAGAGAGAGAGAGCATGAGCAGGGGAAGGGGCAGAGGGGGAGGGAGAAGCAAACTCCCTGCTGAGCAGGGAGCCTGACTCAACGTAGCACTCCATCTCAGGACCCCGGGATCATGACCTGAGCCTAAGGCTGACACTTAACCGGTGGAGCCACCCAGGCGCCCATTTTGTGCATTTTGATGCAAGTTTTCACTGAATTAGTAAGAAAAGGAAATTGAATAGGTCAACTAGCCAATGGGTATCGAGTACCTACATTGTATATGGCCTTAGTAAATAGAGAATTACAAATGAGTCACAACTTATAAATTTTATGGATATTTAATCATCAGTATTTGAAATACCAGATAATATAAGAGATTAATAGTAACATGGTTTAGAATGCAATCAGAAAAATTGGCAACCAAAGAAAGCTGCAGAACTTTAAACATAAGAGTCTAATGCTCTTCTTGGGGAAAGAAATGAAAACATAGTTTGATGCATTTATTATTCTGGTAGACACCTATACCTTAAGCAAAGCAGAAAATATACTAATTTTTTCCAATACATGAGGCTTAATTAACTCAATGGAAAGTATGGATCACCTATTAAAAGAGGAACTTTTCCCTTTTCCAAATGGATTTAAACTAAACAACTATGTCAAAAGTAATATTTGTGTGGGGACTACACATCTTTTTTTTTTTAAAGATTTTATTTATTTATTTGACAGAGTGAGAGCAGGAACACAAGCAGGGGGAGTGGGAGAGGGAGAAGCAGGCTTCCCGCTGAGCAGGGAGCCCAATGTGGGACTCGATCCCAGGACCCTGGGATCATGACCTGAGCCGAAGGCAGACGCTTAACGACTGAGCCACCCAGGCGCCCGGGGACTACACATCTTAATTTAACAGATCACCAACCAGCTAAAGAATCAATTTGCCTGAAGTACATAGTGATGGTAGTACCAATAATGAAATCCAACAAGATGTCTCATCTACCCTTGACCGAAGAGCCATTCATTGGAACCTGGATACCATACACCCCTCCCTGGTACTACTCATCACTGGCCCTCTGGGTGATTTCTTTCTTTCTTTATTTTTTTTTTAAGATTTTATTTATTTATTTGAAAGAGAGAGGAAGAACAAGGAGGGAGGAGGGGCAGAGGAAGAGAGAGAGAGAAACAGACTCTCTGCTGAGGCTGGATCCCAAGACCCTGAGATCATGACCTGAGCTGAAGGCAGATGCTTAACCAACTGAGCCACCCAGGCGTCCCTCCAGGTGATTTCTTCCTTCCTTCCTTCCTTCCTTCCTTCCTTCCTTTTCTTTCTTCTTCCTTCCTTCCTTCCTTCCTTCCTTTCTTTCTTTCTCTTTTTTAAGATTTTATTTATTTTTTCAGAGAGAGAGAGCACAAGCAAGGGGAGTGGCCAGCAGAGGGAGAAGCAGGCTCCCCACTGAGCAAGGAGCCCAATGCAGGGCTCAATCCCAGGACCCTGGGATCATGACCTCCAGGTGATTTCTAAAAGTAACTCCTTCAGACTGAATGAATCACAACATATCATAGGGCACAAATAGATCTCTAGCCAGTGAGCCCCTCCTTCTGGGGAATGTTGTGGTTAGTTGATAACTGTGTCATTTTCCTACGGGGTTAGAAAGGGTAAATATTTTTAGCAAAATAACTGATGAAGAAAGGTTTCTACAAGGAAGAAGATAGGAAACTGAAGGCCGGCCTGCCTCATAAAGAGTAGGGACACCTGGGAGAGAAAACTCTCTTGACCAATTAACCTTTAGCTGCCTTCTCCTGTAAACTGGAATTGCACAGAGGCACAGAGAGGTAAAATTACTCATGCAGCATTGAGTGTGGTTTCAAATCGAAGTAGTCTGAATTAGGATTTACTTCCCTGGCCACTTTGGACTCAATCTTTCCTCTTCAAATTATAAATTTCCTTTACACATTATAATTTCTCTCTGAAACTGACCTACTGTTGCCATAGGAAAACTTCACTTGTTGGTAGGAGTGGCCTAGAGAAAAAGTGCAGTAGGGAAAGGGGACTTTAACTACACTTTCTTCTTACAAGCTCCAGAGCAAGGTGGCAAAAGCTTAGAGTGCACGGTACGCAGTTGCTGGTAGTGAGCACTGGAGTAGGAGGGCAGCATATGGAGATACAGGGATTTAGTGAGGAGATGATCTCATTGCTAAGGAAATACTCTAAAGTACACAGGCTCGAGATGAATCAAATGTTTAATCCTAGAAAGCAAGAGGAAAGTCTTCTTTGAAAGAGGAAGAAAGCCCAAACTCCGGATTAAAAAAAAAAAAAAAGTACACCAGCAATTTTCAAATACAAAATCAATAATTTTCAGATCAAATTTTAATTCCAGAAGAGAATTTTGTTTTGTTTGTTTTTAAGAAACTAATAGTTTGAAAAGGCAGCCTTAGGGAGGTGGTTTGTGAGTTGGTCCTGAACTATGTGCATTGATATATCTATCTGTACCGGATCTGATCAAAATCCTACGATATGGCACTCAGTTGTTATCCACTCAGAAAATTTGAAAAGCTCTAGCTAGAGCTGAAATGGGAGATTCTGGCTTATGTTATATAATAAAAATTCATGCACAGCCACATAGATTTAAAACCTGAATAAAAGAGATGTCCATCATCAGTAGATTGATAAATTATAGCATATTCACATGAACAGTAGTTACATCATGAGTAGTTGCAATGAGAATTAACAAGCTACACTACATACAAGAACATGGATGAATCTAACAAACACAATATTCAGGAGAAGAAGCCAGATACAAACAGGTACATATTCTATGGCTGCATTTATGTAACAACAAACCAGACAGAACTGTGTTTAGTCAGGATAGTTCTTAACCCTGGGGAGTGGGGTAAACCTTAGAAGGGTTTGGGGCATAATATTCTATCTTTGATCTAGGTTGTAGTTACATGAATGCTCAATTTCTAAAAACCCATTGAGTGGTACACTGATGATTGTGTGTGTGTCTTACGCATCAATAAAACAAGTTAAAAATTTTTGTATGAAATCTTGAACCCAGACGAGTCTAGTCCAGCCTAAATGTGTATCTATCACTTCAAGCAGTTCTACCAATAAATGGTTTCCTCCTTGGCAAGATTTAAACTGATAATGGAGGGGAAAAAATAGACTTAGAGAGTGGGAGAGAAATAGATACTGCAACAATTAGAAATCTAATTAGCTCTGTGTTTTAATACAATTGGATGCAATTATCTGTGCCCTCAGATACAAAGCATTATTCTTTTGTCAGATAACTGACATTTTAAAATGTTAAACTTATATGGGCAAAAAAGATATACCTCGTTGAAAATTCTTATTTTTTACTTATTTGTAAATATAGACTCTTGGTAAATGAATTCAGATTCCTCTGAAAAATTCTATCCTGTAGTCTTTTCTAACATCTGAAGTATTATTCACACACTTATTAGATGGAAACTGGGAAGTAAATACATAAAATAAATCCCTAGTGAATAAGGTTTGAAATATACATTTTGTATGTTCCTTTTATGTTAAGCTGAAAATATTTCTTCTTATAAGAATGTTCCCACATTTTATGACATGCTTTGCCCAGAGAGTGTCGGAGCACAGTATTTATTTCGAGATTGCTAATCAGGCATGCATGCTCTTGTGGTTTATATATTCAATTTGATTTACCCACTCAGGCAAATGTAAAGGCATCAATACACTTGAGCAAGCTTTCCCCCTCTTTAAACATCTCGTGGTCAATAACTTCTTAGTTAATCTCACTGCACTGGGTAAGACATTTCCCTCCTAAAATTACCTCAAGAAGAGTGTGACAAACATTTTAAGAAACCTCTGGACTGGAATTGCGATCAGAAACTGGATGGAATGAGACAGCTCTGGGGACCAATTATTCTTTTTCTCTTCTGCTCCGTGGGGTGTCTCATAGTAATCCTGTTTCTAGGCACAAAATCTCCATTCTCTTCTAAATACTGATAATTTCCCATTTTTTTTCTGGTCTATGTCTCCTACATTTTTTTTTCCTGAAAATCTCCGTTCCCTACAAAACTAATTTTCTTATATTAGGGTTCTTGATTGCATATAACAAGAGTCAACTAAAACCAGCTTAATTTTAAGGGGGAGAGGGATATTAAAGATATGCACAGGTAAGACTGCAAGGGCAGACATACAGGTGGTTTTCAAAAAAGGAACCAGGAGTAATTTTCCTTGAACATTCATCTGTTTCTCGTTGGATGTTTCCTTCATTCTTCTTCCTTTTCTATAGACCCATTTTCTCTAGTTCTCTAGTTTGCATGATGAAACATGTCCACCCAGAGTTCCTAAGCCCACATTCAGAGTCCAGTAATATAAATAACCTGCCTTTCTCTTTGTTCTAATTCCATCTTGGAAAAAATGTCCAATTGCAAATATGGTCACAGAGCAGAGCTTCCCAGTGAAACAAGGCTGCTAGAAAATCTTGTCTGAGGAGGGGTAGGCAATTTTAGGGGACAGGGACTGAGCAGAAATGCCAAGAGTTGCAGATATCAACATAGAATGACTCCAATGGCAGCAACTCTTTCTTGAGGCATCCTCAGCTTGGGATCTCTTAGTCTACAACAATTAAATTGGTACTTTATAGTTCAAATTCCAGAGAGAGTGAATACTGTTTCAAAACATTCATTTCTTATAGTCTGCTAGGCAGTGCATCACTAGCCTGTCTATGATTTGACAGCCCTTGTGCCAGAGTCTTGAGGCACAACACACTATTGCTTAGGCATCAGCGGTTGGATTAGAGGCAGATTTCCCCAGCAGGCATGGCGGACCTTCTAAGACTTGGCATATCCAGTACCATAGCATAGCTGTCTGAGTTACGTCAAAGAGAAACGTCACAAATATATACTTTATATAGTGATGTTAACCATGATCATGCCAAGGACCATTGTTTCTTTGGAGATGTTCTTTGGTGGGGAAAATAAAATTCCATGGACAATTATGTTTGGAATGAACAGCAAGGCTAATCCTCTTTTTTGGGATTTATAAAATATGTTAGATTATTAAATGCTCAAAGGACATTTGTACTTTTACTTAACCCATTTCCCACCCTTGCTGAATGATATAGCATAGAGCTCTTATTTTGTAAATTACAGGAACAAATTCTTCAAGTTATGTTATGTGGGGAAGAAATGAAGAAAAAAAAATGAAGCCCAACTTCAGATAAACTAGGAACCGGAATATTAAAACTCCTATTCAGGGATTTTTGTTGTTATTCTTCTTCCTATCTCTTTTCACTGAATAACTACTGAAGTCTCCTCTCAATAAGCCTGACTCTGTCCTCAATCAGTATACATGGCAAAAGGTTACTCTATTTTTTTAAGATTTCCCTTTCAAATACCATTACAGACTTAAACTAGTCTTCTATTTTTGATTACATATTTCAAGGAAAAGGATTTGGGAACAGTGATGGAGGCAGGGATGGAGCTGGGTATGTGTCAAATTATTCATATCATTATTAGAGATCAAATGAAAGAAGGGGGGCACCTGGGTAGCTCTATCCATTAATTGCTCAGTCGGTTTACTTGTCCAACTCTTGATTTCAGCTCAGGTCATCATCTCAAGGTCGTGGGATCAAGCACCATGTCAGGCTCTGTGCTCAGTGGGGAGTCTGCTTGGGATGCTCTCTTTCTCTCTCCCACTGCTCTTACCCCTGCTTGTGCTCACTCTCTCTCTCTCTCAAATAAATAAATAAATCTTTAAAAAAAAAAAAAGAAAGAAGGAAGGGGACATAAATCTCAGCCAAAAAGGAGGACTGTTAGTTCTCTGTCCAGGAAATTGGGATAAATTGTGTTCTACATTATAGAAAATTTACCATAGAACCAGTGTCAGTTAACATTAACAGAGAATGTTTATGAAATAAGTCTAAATACTCTATGTATTTGAATTCATTTTATTCACATAGTAAACCTACGATGTAATATAAATGTTATTCCTATTTTCCAGATTCAGAAACTGAGGCACAGAAAGTGTAAGTAAACCGCCTAAAGACACAAAACCTGTAATTTGCAGAACTAAAATTTAACTAACATACCTGACACTATGGCATTATGAATATAAACAGATTTTTGTGTTTTTATATGTAAAGGTGGTAAGTAAAAGAAGTAAAATTGCATTGTTCAGCCTTGAACTTAATAATAAATCTATTAGAATTTTTATCATGTTGTGGTCAGCACTTATTTTTATACAGAGAATTCATATATAAGAATATCTCAAAGGATAAGTATTTTTTTTTCTTTTTTTCTGACTATAGACAATCTCCAGTCAAATCTTTCTCACCTGATCCTTTTCAGTTTAATTTAGCTTCTTCCCAAAAAGTTTCAACCTAAGATTTGAGTATCTCAGTTATTTGGAAGATTCAAAAAAGATATACTTATGTTTATTGTCTAGTATGAATAGCAAGACTAAATTTATAGTTCAGCAGTTATCTTTAATTGTGTGTTGAGGACAGTGTTACATATTAAAGAGCAGGCTTCCTTTATTGTTGAACAAGGCTATGTACTTGGTGAGCTTTGATTAGTCACAAGCATAAACAATTTATCTCACTTTATTTGCCAAGTATATCAAATCATCTTTATGAAAGCTAAATAAGTATGTCTTAGGTGTTAGTTCCATTTGTACTTTCACCTTCCTTTTCTAAAGAAACTCTATACTATTTTAAGTTTAGCAGAGCTTAAGAAGCCAGAGTAAAACAAAAAGGTAATTTCCTGAGAAGCTAATAAATGAGATTGCACTGAGTATAGAAAGGAATTGGCTGTTTACAGAGCATTTGGTCTGATTTCCAGGGAGCTGGGCTAATCCCAGGTGGGGGGTTATGCACTTTATATCCTTTAATAAACAAATACACTTGAAAATAAATATATTTTAGCAAAGTCCATAGAACTATCCGATCCCATTTTAAATTTGTGAAACAGGTTAAAGATACTCTTAATTGCATACTTGGCTTATTAAATATTTAAAATATTTCTCATAATTTTAAAGACCTATTATAAAATAGTAACTTGAGAAACTGCTGGGAAAAAAAAAAAAACAGTGCTCTCAAGGTTTTTCATTTGTTTTTGTTTTTTTGCACCAACAAGAACAGAATGCTCTGTCTTAATACAAAATTAATGTATTTACATCTCTTGCATTATTAAAAAAAATCCCAATCTTCGAATAATTATTCCCATATATGTAAATATACACTATTTTAATGTAAATTTTGGATGGGTGCTGTAGCAGAGAAAAGAGTCATCTGTCAAAAATTCAGGTTCCCTGTTACTTAAGTATAGACCTTCTTCTGTAGGTAAATTCCCAGAAAGGGACTACATCTGCCACACCTCCTGGCAGTTAGGTGTAGCCATGTGATTGAGCCTGGGGCAATGGAATGTGAGCAGCATTTGTGCATACCACTTCTAGATTTGACCTATACAAATTTCCTCCAAGTTACGTTCTTCCATTCCCTTTCCTTTTCCACTAGCCCCAGGCCAACTCCCAAGAAATTTTAGAAACACTGTGTTGAAAATGGCAATATCCATCACTCTGGGTTACTGAAAAATTGCATGGAACAAAGCCCTTCCTTATTCCAGCTCTGCCCCCAGTACTGAATTGGAATGCAATATGACCAAGAAACAAGTCTGTTTTAGTAGCTAACATTATACTAACAAATCCAGAAGCAATAATTGGAAAAGTGTTCAAAAATATATTATTCTTTAATGTGCAATTTATTAAAACTCTTTTTTTCTTCAAATATTTACTACTTTTTCTAATAATTATTTATAAAATATAATTGAGAAGCACATTAATATATGATTTCATGTAATATATATTTATTAAGAAAACTACTGTATATATATAAGGTTCAATGGTCAACACTGAAGGACATAAATAATATTACCTATAGTCCCCTGTCTGCTAGGAACTTACTCTGCTTGAGGATAAAATAAAGCTATAAATTAATTATAATCGAATACAGTATATGATACATGAATTTAAACTGTGTCTGTGGACAATAAAGCATCCAATGCTTGGTTTAAATTCTGTGTGGACAGATGTTCTAATTTTGATACAAATACCTGTCTGATGAGAGAAACACATTGTTGGCTCAGCAAGTTACATAAAGGAAAAACATTTCATATGGTGGGTGCCCTTAATGTTGTATGTATGCATACCATACATGTACCTATGTATACCATAGAGATACATTCTAGCCCCCTCCCTTAATATTTTAGAGGGAAAAAATCTAAGAATGTTATGTATCATTAAAATTAAGGGAAGAAGCTATGGGATGCCTGGGTGACACAGTCAGTTAAGAGTCTGACTCTTAGTTTTGGCTCTGGTGGTGATCTCAGGGTTATGAGATGGAGCTGTGCATGGGATGCCACACTCAGTGGGGAGTCTCCTTGGGTTTCTCTCTCCCTTCCCCTACACTCGCTCTCTCTCTGAAAAATAAATAAGTAAATCTTAAAAAATTAAATTAAATTAAGGGAAGAGGCTAGAAAGTATATCTATGGTTAACACTAATCAGGCCATAAAAAATGTTCCTTCGTTTGCATAACTTTTTTAGCCAACCACGTGTTTTTCTCCCCCAAATCTAAGGGAATAATAATAATAAAAAAAAAAACTGTTAAGGGGCACCTGGGTGGCTCAGTTGCTAAGTGTCTGCCTTCAGCTCAGGTCATGATCCCAGGGTCCTGGGATCGAGCCCCACATTGGGCTCTCTGCTCAGCGGGAAGCCTGCTTCTCCCTCTCCGCTCCCCCTGCTTGTGTTCCCTCTTTCGCTGTGTCTCTCTCTGTCAAATAAATAAATAAAATCTTTAAAAAAAAAAATGTTAAATAAAGATTAAAGGCCCTATGGCAAAGTCTATGTAGAATTTCCGACTTTCACAAGTAATATTAGAAAAGGAAAGGAAAGACTTTAACTCCCTCAGTGTCTTGATCCAAGTCGAGAATACAGGTATATTCTCTTCTTTCTGTCTGTTTGAATAAGCAAGGATGAAAGCTCTGTTCAGTCGTTCCTCTCCCTAAACCATCCATCCTTTCAATTCATGACAATTCCAAACTTTACTCCTTGGGACATCAACTTGCTTAAGGAAATGTATTGAAACCTGAAAAGGTACAGAGAAAGCATTCATTTATCTTCATAGAGAACTCTAAACTATATCTCTAGCAACACTATAGTTTAGCCAGAAAATAATTGGCCACAGTAGACAAATGGCTTTTGGGCACTGGAAATTAAAAACTATCAAATTTTAATAGATCTCTCTGCTCAACAAACAAAAAAATCATAAACCTCACAAAAAAGTGTGAAACATAAAGAAAATAAAACCACACACTGATACATTAAAAAAAGAGCATAGTTATATAACTTATGTTTCTATAAGGAACAGATGAAAATTTTAGTGAACACGTATTTGAGTCCACCAAAAGCTTAGATAAATTATCTAAAATGAGACTGAAGAGTTATATTAAGTGAACAGGCTGAAATGTAAAAATGTAGAACAAAAAAAGAAAAAAAAATGTAAGAAAACCCAAATTGGAAAAGAAAAATCAAAATCTATATTCCAGATAGCAAGGAGTCAGGCTTACCTTTGTATACAATTAAATATGAGATGTTGGGAGAAACTATTCCAAATGCCAAAAAAAAAAAAAAATGCCAACAAAAGAAAAAAGAAAAAAGAAAACTGTAAGTAGAGATGACTGTCATAAAAAGTGGAGGAAAGAAACCATAGGGTAATAAGAACAAAATAAAAATAAAACATATTTAAAGAAACTGTCTCAAATTGAAGGATAAGCTTGGGCTACAAATATTTCTTTATTTCTTCAAGATCAAAGATTTTGTTTCAATATGTTTAAGGCTCATTTCAAATATAAAATACCTTCCTGCAAGTAGCCCAGCAAGAACAACCAAGAAGCAAAATTGAGACTAATCTGAGACATTCTATCTGCAACTCTAAATATTAAAAGAAAGTCTACAGAGCACTATGACAAAAACATGGTAATCAAGAATTTTATGATATACTGGTTTGTCACTGACATATAAAGCAAGAGAGGATTCCCAGAAGTATAAGAATTTCTAAAATTTAAATTCTTAAGAAAACTACTCAGAGCAATATTCATCTGTTCCAGGAGTAAGTCAAAATTATAAATTAAGAAAGCCAAAACTAAATATATAACAAGATCAGAATAGACTGCAAATTACATGATAGTAAGCACTGTGTCCTTTTTGCTGAGTGGTTTTTCCTCAGTAGGGACATAATGCCTGGCACATGGGAGGTGCTCATAAAAGTGAAATATATATATATAACTATTTAAATAACTGTAAATATAGCTATAAATGGAATTCAGGCAAAATTATTTAAAATCAGATATCTGTTCTTAATAATGTGCAAAAATAATCTAAGTTTATCAACAGATAGTGATTTATCAAAGACTAGAATATGGAGGAGAAAGGTAAAGGCATGGGATTATCATAAATCACTTAATAGATTTTATCTGTCTCTAATAATGAAAGAAATGTAAGTTTATTTTTTTATTTTTATTATTATTATTTTTAAAGATTTTATTTATTTATTTGACAGAGAGACACAGCGAGAGAGGGAACACAAACAGGGGGAGTGGGAGAGGGAGAAGCAGGCTTCCCGCCGAGCAGGGAGCCCGATGTGGGGCTCGATCCCAGGACCCTGGGATCATGACCTGAGCCGAAGGCAGACGCTTAATGACTGAGCCACCCAGGCGCCCCAAGAAATGTAAGTTTAAAAAGGATTTTATAAACTCAATGACAGTCACAAATAGAATTAGGACTCTTCTATCAGGACTACAGAAATTCTAGCTCCTACAGATGATAAACACACATAAAATATATAAACCAGGAAAACACCCAAAAGAAAAAAAAAAGCAGAAAATAAAGTTTAATAAGATCCCATGTAACAAAAAATATGAATTAAAATATAAAGTAATTCTGTACAGAATATTCTTACTTTGAAATTAAATCTTATCATGGTGTTTCTCTAAAAACTGGCTTCAAATAAAATAATCCAGAACATAAAAGTGGAAAAACAGAAAAAGTATACTTTATAAATATAATAAATTAATTGAGCAATCCATCTGTGGTGTTAGTATACAAAACAATATCCAAGACAAATTGCTCCGAATTAGGGCAAATTTATATTAAGGAATGTGAAAAGTATGTAAGAGTGTAATCTACAAAGGTGCAGGAATCTATGTCCCTTTTCCTATACTTCTTTTTTTTCAAATTACTACCCTTTATTATGCTTATACTGACTATCCCAAGTACCTAAAAGTGTTTTTGTCACAAACCTGGTTCTTGTAATAAACGTTGTGGTGTATCGCCCAGATCCCAGAACTGCATGCCAGACTCCGTCCTCAACCCCCAGAAGCTAGGAGCGTTAGCAGCATAGCTGATTTCCTCAACACAACTAGCTCTCAGCTGAAGAGAGCCACTTTGCCTAAGGTCATGCATCTTCCCTGGTGCATCCAGACAAATGACCAGTTGAGGTGAGGATATAAATATCCTACTTTTTCACCTCTATTCAGAACAACAAAAGCTATCACAGTCCACAGCTCTACACAAGATCAGCCAACTCTGCTGTTGTAACTGCACTCCAGCCAAATTTAATCTGCCAATCCCACTTCTTTCATTCCCCAACAGGTACTGAACCTGAAATAACTCTTCAGTAACTTTCTGCACAAAAATCTCCATCTCAGAGTCTGTTTTCCAGGAATCCCAATCCAAAACAGAGCTAAAAAACTTTTGTTAAATGAATAAATGATGTAAAATAATGGGAATTGCTCATGAACTTTGTAACAGTTTCAAAACTATAACCAAATAAAGCTTATAATTTGTGAAGATAAATATTTATAAGGAGATAGGGTGATATTCACTTACTCCTAACAGTATATTACAGACTAGGAATATTAAAAACAACAATATAAAATAAAAATGGGATAATAATGATTCTATTGACTTTAATTTTTTTAACCTTTTTTTTCAGTTTATTGTCCCTATGCTTTCAGCCCCTAATTGTATATTTTTTATTTCTTCTTTGAAGATATCTATTTACGTAAGGTCAATTTTTATATACATTTTTTAAAATCCATTGTGCAGAGACTATGTCTTATTCATTTTCAGATTTTTGAAATTTTCTAAGTTTCTTTGTGCTCCCAAATAGAATCTTCTAAATATTCCTTGATGCTGAAAAAGAAGCAACATTTGCTATATATGAAAGTGGCTGAAAGACATTATCAAAGATGCACACTTCAGAAGTATGCCTTCCCTAAATCTATTTGCACTACCAATATCACTACACACTTTTATATTACAAAAACTGGCGTGAGTTCTAAATCTTTAGAATAACCCATGGCCAACCACAAACATCATGTTAGCATTACTGTGCTTTCTTTTATGTGTTTAAAAAGATTACTAACCTTTCCTTTCCGGTTCTAATTATCATATAATAAAAAAGCGAATAACAAAAATAATTCCAAATGGCTTGAGCTGAACCAAGGAAACTTAGAAACTCTTGAAATTAAAAGCTAGGGTCCTTATACAATGGAATATTATGCAGCCATCAAAAGGAATGAGATCTTGCCATTTGTAACGACGTGGATGGAACTGGAGGGTGTTATGCTGAGCGAAATAAGTCAATCAGAGAAAGACATGTATCATATGACCTCACTGATATGAGGAATTCTTAATCTCAGGAAACAAACTGAGGGTTGTTGGAGTGGCGGTGGGGTGGGAGGGATGGGGTGACTGGGTGATAGACACTGGGGAGGGTATGTGCTCTGGTAAGCGCTGTGAATTGTGCAAGACTGTTGAATCTCAGATCTGTACCTCTGAAACAAATAATGCAATATATGTTAAGAAAAAAAAAAAGAAGAAGAAGAAGAAGGTAGCAGGAGGGAAAGAATGAAGCGGGGGAAATCGGAGGGGTAGACGAACCATGAGAGAAGATGGACTCTGAAAAACAAACTGAGGGCTCTAGAGGGGAGGGGGGTGGGAGGATGGGTTAGCCTGGTGTGGGTATTGAGGAGGGCACATTCTGCATGGAGCACTGGGTGTTATGCACAAACAATGAATCATGGAACACTACATCTAAAACTAATGATGTAATGTATGGGGATTAACATAAGAATAAAAAAAATTAAAAAATTAAAAAAAAAAAACTAGGGTCTTATTCCTGTGAGGAGCCACTGTGTGTATTGTGCTCAGAGCCACCATGTTACACATCACCAGGAGACATGATTCACATTGCATTCAGCTTGTACTCTTTTGTTACTTCGTTTTCTTTACATAATGCAAAAATTTCCCACATCTCTAAATCCATTTTATGTGCTTTATGCAACAGTTTGCATGCAGGTGATTTTATGTAAATTGAATGCTATATATTAGAAGAATTATCTACACACGTGTAATGAGGTGAAGAAAAATGGTTTTACATTAGTGTACTATGCTAAGAGTAGCACCCTTACTGTACACATAGGGAAAGAGATAAAGAGAAAAATGGAACTAGGGATAACCATTGCAATTAAGTCCTTTTTTTTAGTCATGATATTACTAATAGTCAATAAAATGCTGTAGATAACCAATGTAGGCAAATATTGCAGTGTGTTGTTAGGACACATGATTATGAGGCCACACGCAAGTGCAAAAAGGAACGACATCAAGAATTGTGAAGCAGAAGGGTAGAGAAAAATGGAACCCTAATGTCGTGGGTTGAGCTTCTCCAATCCTTACCCCAGGGCACACTGTATGAAGAAAAGAAATTTTTACTTCTTTTGGAAATTGTTATTCGTCATTTCTTTGTTATTTGCAGACCAAAATATTCCTGTACACTTCCTCTCCCTTACTTTCCATATCAATCCTCAAATCCTGTCAATTTCACTGACATTCAAAGTCAGTATTGCTTTTAATCTGCATGGTAATCTTCATGGCTTCAGTCTATAACTATCATTTGTTTAATTTCTTACAGAGCTTCCTGATGTCCCCATAGGTAATCTCATACAGCACCCAATCCACACTCACATCACTGATGTTCTTGATTATTTTCAGCAGAAAGCCCAAGATTCTTATGATGACTTTTAAGACTATTAAAATTGTCCCTGCCTCTCTCCAACCTCATACTCATCAAAACGTTCCTGTACCCTACACTTCAGTGCACTACCCCAGCCTCACATACTTTACTGCCTTTAAACATGCTACTTGCTCAGCCTGAAATACCCTGGTTATCATTCTCCTGTACCTCATCTTTATCTACTGTTTGAATTAAATTCTATAATTTTCAAGTCAGAGAAGTCTTCCTTGATGCTTTACTTTGATAGGTACAATTACTACATGTTCTACCAGCCGCCCAGGCTTAATGTTACTATTACCATTATTACTCTATTATATGTTTGTTGTCTATGTTTTATCAGCTAGTTCTTTGGATAAATTATTAATTTATATTTATTCCCATACACACAATGCAATGGCTAGCACAAAGCATATCCTCAATAACTGCTGAAAAATTGATTGACTAGAAGAATAAATGGTAACTTAAATTGATTGAAAATATACAAATTACCAATTAATTATATCAGTAATCTACATTTATGTTCTTCTTATTAACTTCCTGAAGTAATTTGCATCTGTTCTATTTTGTTAGTAACATATCTTTATGTAAAAATGTAGAGCCCAAGTGTCACTTTTTCCTGTGTGGCAGACAAGGAACTAAGGTGCAAAAAAGAGACATGGTTTACATATTCTGACAGAATAAAAGATTATAAACCACCTCAAATTTTACTTTTGCATATTTTCTGTTATATAAATAGCTTTTTAAATCCTAAATACTCAAAATGCTTTCTTAATTAATGTGTCATAGAAATATTTCTTATTTGTTGCAAATGTTACTTGTTAAGAGTTGCATATTTAATGGGGCACCTGGGTGGCTCAGTTGGTTAAGCAACTGCCTTCGGCTCAGGTCATGATCCTGGAGTCCTGGGATAGAGTCCCGCATCGGGCTCCCTGCTCAGCGAGGAGACTGCTTCTCCCTCTGACCCTCCCCCCTCTCATGTACTCTCTCTCATTCTTGCTCTCTCAAATAAATAATCTTTAAAAAAAAAGTTGCATATTTAATTCAGTGTTATTCTTTTAATAGTACCAATATATAGTTTCTTTTATTTTGGCAATGTTCTTAAGTTGATTTTTTTCTTCTCATTGACAAAGTTTTAACTAGACTTATTAAAACATAAAGAGAGGATTCAAATAAATAAAATTAGAAGTGAAAGAGGAGACATTGTAAATAATACCACAAAAATACAAAGGATCATAAGAAATTGCTATGAACAATTATGTACCAACAAATTAGATAACCTAGGAGAGATGGATAAATTCCTAGAAGCATACGATCTACCAAGACTGAACCATGAAGAAATAGAAAATCTGAATAGACTAATTACTAGTAAGGAGATGGAATCAGTAATCAAATACCTCCCAACAAATAAAAGATCAGAACCAGACGGCTTCACTGGTGAATTCCACCAAACATTTTAAAGAAGAACTAATGCCAATCTTTTTTAAGCTCTTCCAAAATATTAAAGAACAAGGAAGATTCAAATCTCTTTTTCTGAGGTCAGCATTACACTAATACCATGGCCAAATTAGGACACTATAAGAAAATAAAATTAGAGGCCAGTATCTCTGATGAATATAGATGTACAAATTCTAAACAAAATACTAGCAAACTTAATTCAACTAAATTCCCCTGAATTCAATTAAAAGGATCATACCCCTGAAAAAGTGTAATTTATCCCTGGGACTAAAGGGTGGTTCAATATACCCAAATCTATGGGTATATACCACATTACAAGAATGAAGGATAAAAATCTTAATAGATGTAGAAAAAGCACTTAACAAAATTCAACATCCTTTCATGATGAAACCTCACCACAAATTGGGTGCAGCAGAAACCACTTCAACATAATAAATGCCATATGTGACAAGCCCACAGCTATCATACTTAATGGTGAAAAACTGAAAGCTTTTCCTCAAACATCAATAATAAGACAAGGGTGCTCACTCTCATCACTCCTATTAATTGGAAGTCCTAGCCAGAACAACTAGGCAAGAAAAAGAAATAAAAGTCTTATAAATTGGAAAAGAAAAAGTAAAATTATCTCTGTTGTAGATGACATAATCTCATATAGAACCCCCCCCAAAAATTGAAAACTAATAAATAAATTCAGTGAAGTAGCAGGATACAAAATTAACATAAAAAAGTCAATTGTGTTTCTATATACTAACAACGAACTATCTGAAAATAAAATAAAGAAACACACCATTTACAATAGTATCAAAAACAATAAAATACTTAGGAATAAATTTACCTCAAGAGGTAAAAGATCTGTACACTGAAAACTATAAGACATTAATGAAAGAAATTGAAGAAGACACAAATAAGTAGAAGGATAACCTGAACTCATGGAGCAGCAGAATTAATATTGTTAAAATGTCCATTTTACCCAAAGCAACCTATAGATTTAATGCAATCCCTATAAAAATTCTAATGAAACCAAATTAAGAACACCGAAGAAAACCCATCCATATCTAGTCAACTAATATTTGACAAGGTAGCTAAGAATACTCAATGGGAAAAGGATAGTCTCTTTAATAAATTTTGCTAGAAAAACAGCCCATTTACATTTAAAAGAACAAAACTGGACCCCTATCTTACAGCACTAGGAAAAGTAGTTCAAAATGGATTAAAGGCTTAAATGTAAAATTTGAAAGCTTTAAAACTCCTTGAAGAAAACATGGTGAAAAACTCTTTGATATTGATCTGGGCAATGATTTTTTGGATATTTTGAGAAATATTTTTGGATATGACATCAAAAGCATAAGCAACAAAAGCAAAATTCAACAAGTGGGGTTACATTAAACCAAAAAAGCTCTGCACAGAAAATAACAGTAACACCAAAATAATCAATACAATGAAAAGGCAATCTACTGAATGGGAGAAATATTTGCACATTTTATATGGGGTTAATATCCAAAATTCAACAGCAAAACCCCCAAACCATCAAAGTTTTAAAAATAGGCAGAGGAGCCGAGTAGCTATTTTTTTCACAAAAGACAGACAAATGGCCAACAGGTACATGAAAAAGTGCCGAATGTCATTAATCATCAGAGAAATGCAAACCAAAACCAGAGTGAAATACCACCTCACACCTCTTAGAATGTCTTTTACAAAAAGATAAGAGAGAACATGTGGAGAAAAGGAAAACTTTGTGCACTGTGGTGGAAAAGTAAATTGGTAGAGCCACTAAGGAAAGTAGTATAAACTAAAACTAGAACTACCATGTGATCCAGCAATCCCACTTCTGGTTATATCTCTGAAGGAAATGAAACAGGATCTCGAAGGTATTTGCACTCCCATGATCACTGCAGCATTATTCACAATAGCCAAGACATGGAAACAACCTAAAAACATAAGTGTGGAATCTATAAAAGTTGAACTCATGGAAACTGAGAGTAGATTGGTGGTTAACGAAGATTTGGGGTGGGGAAAATGAGATATTGGTCAAAGGGGACACACTCTCAGTAATAAAATGAATAAGTTCTGGGAATCCTAATGTACAGCATGGCAACTATAGTTACCTATGGTTATCAATACTATATTGTATACTTGGAATTGGCTAAGAGAGTAGACCTTAAATGTTCTCACACACACACAAAAAAAGATAACTATGTTAGGTGCACCATGGTGATCATTTGACAATATAAATGTACATCAAATCATGTTTTACACTTTAACTTTACAAAATGATGTTATTTGTCAAGTATATCTCAATAAAGCTGGAAAAAATCTTACATAATAGTACGATCTAATGCAAAATATTAGATTAACATGGTCTGAAAAAACTAATAATAACATACATTTTCATTTAAAAAGTTAAGGAACTGTGAGGATATTAATACCTATGTTTTCTTTCATTGTTTTTTAAAGCTTTAAATTGTTCTTCCACTAATGGTCCTGGTGAATGTTTTCCAGACACTGGCTACTGGAACAGTAGTCCATTGACTAGCAGCAGTGACATAATCTGGAAACTTGTTAGAAATGCAGAACTGTTCGACTTCAGTCCAACTAAATCAGAAATTACATATTAACAACAGATGATCTGTATGTACATTAAAGTGTGAGAAGCACTGACCTTGATAACTCAAAGTTTGAAAGTTAAAAAGCAAGAGTAACCTTAGTAACTCAATCCTTTATTTAGTGGTTTATTAGGGTTCTCTCAGGAGTGTGGTAGTGGGGCAGTGGAAGAAGCTCATTCTGGCGGTGGGCAAATTTTTAGAACTTAGACCATCATCAACAACAATAAAACTTCAGAAGAATGAGAATTTTATCATTTATATTGTTTAGAACTGTTGGTGAATGTTAATAATTAAAAAATACAAATTAAAAAAAATACAAATTTTAGTCAGTTTTATTATTGTTTTTACATTTTCTACATTCAATCCATTCCCTTATTGCTTGCACCTGTGGTGGACTAGCCTCATGACCTCACTCTTTACATTGTTTACAGAACATTTTGTTGTTGTTTTTGCATTTTTCTTTTTTCTCAAGTTTTTATTTAAATTCCAGCTAGTTAACATACACTGTAATATTAGTTTCAGGTATAGAATTTAGTGATTCATCACTTACATACATCCAGTGCTCATCACAAGTGTCCTTCTTAATACCCTTCACTTATTTAACCCATGCCGCTGCCCACCTCCCCTCCAGTAACCATCAGTTTGTTCTCTATAGTTAAGAGTCTGTTTCTTGGTTTACCCCTCTCTTTTCCCCCCTGTACATTCGTTTGTTTTGTTTCTTAAATTCCACATATGAGTGAGACCATATGGTATCTGTCTTTCTCTGACTGACTTATTTTGCTTAGCATAATACTCTCTGCCTCCCTCCATGTCATTGCAAAAAAGATTTCCTTCTTCTTTATGGCTGAGTAATACTCCATTGTGTGTGTGTATAGACACACACACACACACACACACATATATTACCTGTTCTTTATCCATTCATCAGTTGATAAACATTTGGGCTCTTTTCATAATTTAGCTATTGTTGATAATGCTGCTATAAACATCAAGGTTCATGTTTCTCTTCAAACAAGTATTTTTGTATCCTTTGGGTAAATACCTAGTAGTGCAATTGTTGAATCCTAGGGTAGTTCTGTTTTTAACTTCTCAAAGAATTGCCATATGGTTTTCCAGAGTAGCTGTACCAGTTTTCATTCCCACCAACAGTGTAAGAGGGTTCCCTTTCTCCACATCCTTGTCAACACCTGTTGTCTCCTGTGTTGTTAATTTTAGCCATTCTGATTGGTGTGAGGTGATATCTCATTGTAGTTTTGATTTGCATTTCCCTGATGATGAATGATATTGAGCATTGTTTCATGTGTCAGTCAGCCATCTGTACATCTTCTTTAGAAAAATACCTATTCATATCTTCTGCCCATTTTTAACTGGATTATTTGTTTTTTGGGTGTTGAGTCTTACAAATTCTGTATATATTTTGGATACTACAAAAGACCCCAAATAGCTAAAGCAATCTTGAAAAAGAAAAGCAAAGCTGGAGGCATTACAATTCTGGACTTCAAATTATCTTATAAAGCTATAGTGATCAAGACAGTATGGTACTGGCACAAAAACAGACACATAGATCCATGGAACCTAATAAAAAATACAGAAATGAGTCCACAAATATATGGTCAACTAATCTTCGACAAAGCAGGAAAGAATATCCAATGGAAAAAAGTCTATTTAATAAATGGTGTTGGGAAAACTGGATAGCAACATGCAAAAGAATGAAACTGGACTACATTCTTACACCATACACAAATATAAATTCAAAATGGATGAAAGACCTAAATATGAGACAGGAAACCATCAAAATCCTAGAGAAGAAAACAGGCAGTAACCTCTTTGACATTAGCCTCAGCAACTTCTTATTAGATATGTCTCCTGAGGCAAGGAAAACAAAAGCAAAAACAAACTATTGGGACTCCATAAAAATAAAAAGCTTCTGCACAGTGAAGGAAACAATCAATAAAACAAAAAGGCAATCTACAGAATGGGAGAAGATATTTGCAAATGACATTTCTTTTGTGATACTATTTTCACTATATTTAAAATATGATATTCATTGTGGATAGAAAATGGTCATTATGGTACAGGAGATCTCCCAAGAATGATCCAATATCATACAAAGAATGGTCAGCAAGCCTGGAAAAATGCAGGGCATATTTTTTAGGACATTACCTAAATGTCCATAAAACTGTTTCCATAAAATGTCAATTTCTAGATCCATCATAGGGAACCAAGTAGTGGTGAACAGGAAATTAGAATGGTCCATGTATATATGTTACTTTCAACCTAGACTTTATTTCAAGTCTCTAACAGATCTTCCAGTGTACCCAGGTGTGCATGTGAACATGGAGGAGGCAAGGAGTGATTCTGTTGTATCAGGCCTCCATGATTAAGCTTTTTTCTTTTATTTTTTAACAAAAATGAAAACAGCTGTTTTGAAACATTTAAAAACTGTATCCACCCTTGACAAACAAAATAGATTTCTGAGGCATCTTTTTTTTTTTTTTATGCCAAGTAAAAAGATTTTTTGAAATCAGAAAAGACAAGTTAGTTTTATTCATTTTTTTTATTTTTATTTTTTAGTACTCAGACAATTTTAGGCACTTAGATTTTCCTTGTAAATCAAGTCGAGGGAATTCATTGCTTGTGGAGCAAAACGAACAGCACTTTCAGGAACAAAAAGAAAGCAGCCAGTGTGAATGCTTTTCAACCCAGCATGATTAGTGCTCTCCAGCTCTGGCTGCAAAGAGAAGGTGCTGTGTTTTAGAGGAAGGCTCCCTCATGTGAGTTCTACTTGCTCCAGGGGAAGTTATCACCAAGGATAGACCAGTACTTTCACTGTCCCCTCTGTCATTTCTCTCTCCTGAGTGAAGTCTCTCAATCATGGTACTGCATTGTGCCATGATATACATTTGAGATAGAGTTATATATGTGGGCTATTCATCTTTGCTTTCAGCATTGTATCTATTGTAGAGGATCTATGTGTTGCATTTGTTTTATCACAAAGAAGCTCTGTCAGCCTCCTTTTATCTCACCCAACATTTTAGAACTCAAAAAAACCCAAAAAACAAAAAACCTCATCTACACAGTGCTAACAACAGGAGGGTGAATGAAATGGTATTGCCAAGTGGTAACCTATCTCTTTAGTTGTTCCAGCAAAGGCAATTCAAAGAGCACTATGACAATCTATTATTAATGACCGATTTGTGTTGTAGTTATCAATAGAGAATATTGTCTAAGATGTGGAGAAATATGTTGATGATCATTGCTTATAATTATTACAGGTCTGTACCTGAAGAAGCATCCAACATGAGACACTGTTCAAAAAGAAGGTAATTTTGTGCCACAGGATATTTGTTTGGGGCTATCCGGAATTGGATTTGTTTTCCTGGAAAGATCAGAGAGAGGCTAACTATTCTGTGAAACTGACCAAGTGACTTGCAGTTATGTCCACTCTGAATAGTTATATAACTCAAAAAATAATTTTAAACAAATAAAGGATCACCAAAACCTGTTTACAAACAATTGAGAAAAGGATATAGATAGGGTTAAGTGATAATTATATATAATTGTCAAGAATGGCAACTGGATTAACTAACAAATGTGTTGCTATAAACATTTACTTTAAAAACAGTAATGTGTGGCCTTTTCATGAACTAAATAAAATATTGTAAACCCAAGGCTGTATTCATAAACTTTTCTGACAACTCCTTTATGCCAGAAGTAGAATTAGAAACCACCTGGGAGGAGATGCACAAGGTATAAAGTCACTGTATTTGTTGGACTATAAGGCACCTGGCAAAGGAGGTTTGAGCTGCAAATTTTTCCCTTCTGAAGTATAATCTAGTGAAGTAAATAAGACACATGCTAAAATGTAACAAAAAACACAATGGCTGTATATGATTATCAGTAGTAAACTGAAATTATAAATTCTATAGCATTTAGAGTTGTAAAGATTTTTATTTTGTTTTATTTTTAATTAAAGGCTATCAAAGCTCCGGTCATACAAATAGATTTAAAAAACACTGCTTGGGGTCCCAGCACGTTTGTACTTCAAAGGGCTTTGGAATCATAAATATTTTTGAGGAAGGAATATTCTATAGGAAGATCAACAAGGACCAAAGGGTAGCATGCAGCCTAACAATCTTCCCCCATGTCCCCTTTCTCTGAATTTAGTGCTACTTCTGGTGTGATATCTGGTTAATATAAGAGAGAGGTGTGACTTACCTTCTTTCAGCTCTTTCAGTGGCCTTTATTAATGTTTCACCTCCTCTGAAATTCCCACTGAGTCAGTCTTTTGAGTAAAACTGAGTCCTCATAGCCCATGATAAGATGAACACGTTTGGTCTTGTAGGAAAGCTTTCCTGGACCTCATAGCTAAGTACCTACTTTTCAGAGGAGAATCGCACATATGGGTGGAAGAATGAGGGAGAGCAAATACTGGAATATCTGCAAAAGCTGGATAAACAGGGTGCCTGGGTGGGCTCAGTTGGTTAAGCGACTGCCTTCGGCTCAGGTCATGATCCTGGAGTCCCTGGATCGAGTCCCGCATCGGGCTCCCTGCTCCGCGGGGAGCCTGCTTCTCCCTCTGACCCTCCCCCCTCTCATGTGCTCTCTCTTTCTCAAATAAATAAAATCTTTTTTAAAAAAAGCCAGATAAACATAAGGGAGCACTATAATGTCAGCAGATGAAGGCAGTGGAGCCCTCCATATAAACTGTATAGGGTATAGCCTTTTGGCTCCCTGAGCAGCGCCATGGCGGTCGGCAAAAACAAGCGCCTTACAAAAGGGGGCAAAAAGGGAGCCAAGAAGAAAGTGGTTGATCCATTTTCTAAGAAAGATTGGTATGATGTGAAAGCACCAGCTATGTTCAATATAAGAAATATTGGAAAAACATTAGTCACAAGAACTCAAGGAACCAAAATCGCATCTGATGGCCTCAAGGGTCGTGTTTTTGAAGCGAGCCTTGCTGATTTGCAGAACGATGAAGTTGCGTTTAGAAAATTCAAGCTAGGGGCGCCTGGGTGGCTCAGTCGTTAAGCGTCTGCCTTGGGCTCGGGTCATGATCCCAGGGTCCTGGGATCGAGCCCCACATTAGGCTTCCTGCTCAGCGGGAAGCCTGCTTCTCCCTCTCCCACTCCCGCTGCTTGTGTTCCCTCTCTCGCTATATCTCTCTCTGTCAAATAAATAAAATCTTTAAAAAAAAAAAAAAAGAAAAGAAAATTCAAGCTAATTACTGAGGATGTTCAGGGCAAAAACTGCCTGACTAATTTCCATGGCATGGATCTTACCCGTGACAAAATGTGCTCCATGGTCAAAAAATGGCAGACCATGATTGAAGCTCATGTTAACGTCAAGACTACCGATGGTTATTTGCTTCGTCTATTTTGTGTTGGTTTTACTAAAAAATGCAATAATCAGATTCAGAAGACCTCTTATGCTCAGCACCAAGAGGTCCGTCAAATTCGGAAAAAGATGATGGAAATCATGACCCAAGAGGTGCAAACAAATGACTTGAAAGAAGTGGTCAATAAATTGATTCCAGACAGCATCGGAAAAGATATAGAAAAGGCTTGTCAGTCTATTTATCCACTCCATGATGTGTTCGTTAGAAAAGTAAAAATGCTGAAGAAGCCCAAGTTTGAATTGGGAAAGCACATGGAGCTTCATGGTGAAGGTAGTAGTTCTGGAAAAGCTACTGGGGATGAGACCGGTGCTAAAGTTGAACGAGCTGATGGATATGAGCCACCAGTCCAAGAATCTGTTTAAAAGTCAGACATTTAATGGTGACAAATAAAAAATCATATTTGTGATGTTTAAAAAAAACAAACTGTATATGGTATAATGTGTGTTCACGGTCTATCATGCATGTTTATTCAACATTCTTTGAACAAATATTACTGAGGGTCTCCTTTGTAGCAGACTCTCTTCTAGACTTTGGAAATAAGCAGTGCACCAAGGAGGCAATGTCCCTGCCCCATGGGGCTTACATTCTATTTGGAAAAGCAAAGAATAACTAAAAATATAAAATAAATAAATATGCTCCATACCAGATAATAATAAGTTCTAGGAATAAAATTATAGCAAAATAAGGGTGAAAGGGACAAGCATGAGTGTGATCTAGTATATAAGGTCTTCAGAGAAGTTTTTCTGACAAAGAGACATGTGAACATATCTGAATGAGTGATAAAAAGAAAACATGCAAACAAATGAGAAAAGGATATTCTAGGCAGTGAGAAAAGTATGATGGCCATAAATGGAGAAGGAGTGAATTTATTTGAAGAACAAGACTAAGGTAGCTGGGTTGAGTGAGCTGAGGAAAGAGGTAGGAAATGAGATCAGAGAGGCACAATGGAGTGGCCAAAAGCAGATAATGTACATTTTAGAACAGCTTTCTTGGCTCAGGTTCTGTTGAAATAATTTACTACATATCTACTCCACACTCACAGATAAATGGGTATATGCCTCTGCCTTCCTGGAGTTTACCGTATCAAAAGTTAGACAAATAAGAACATAATTGCAATGCACTGTGATTCCTTTTTTTTTTTTTTTTCCCCTAGGTATAAGCTCAAGTTGCTAGGGCAGACTTAGAAGAATGTATATAAATTTTCTGGTGCAGTCATGGGAGGCTAATTAGAGTACATAACACATAGGCTGAGCTTTGAAGAACAAAGAAGAGTTCGTCATTACATTGGTCAATGTAATGAAATGAAGCCTATTCCAGGCTGTGTCAAGGGTTTGTTCAAATGTACAAAGTCATAGGAAAGCACTGCAATTTGAGCTTGAGTGATGTAATGGAAAAGCAAAAAAGTGCTGGAGACAGACAAGCGTCTGAATAGTATCTTTGAAACAGAGAACACTATTTAATGTCCCCTGAAAAAAGGGATTAATAATCACACCTATCTTGTCAAGTCATTGTGATTAGTGATCCTAAATGGGATAAGCCTGGCTTTTACTATGTGGCAGTTAATCCTACTTATTATTTCATATAGAAAACTCCAGTATTGACAATAGGTACAGGGTTCATTTCCTTATTTTATTCTCAGACTTTGTTCAAAATCTGAAACAGCATGGGTACTCATGAATATTTGGTATATAAATAAATGAACTGGCATAGTTACAGTTTCCTTTCGATTGCAATAGTGCAGGTGATAGAGGATAAAGTAGTGCACCAAGACAATGGTGGTGGACATAGGAAAAAGAGAGATAACTTAAGAGATATTTAAGAGATAAAAGTGACAGAATTTGTTACTAATTGGGTATGAGGGAGAAAGAATCAGGTTGATAACTGAGTGACAGTGACTGGATGAATGGTGGTGACCTTCACTAAAATGGGATAACTGAGAGAAAAAGGACCTGGTTTAAGTTGTATTGGGAGAGAAAAAAAAATGAAGTCAAGTTGACTTCGTAATTTTGAGATATCTACAGGCCATGCAGGTGAAAAAGCTTAGAGGCGATCAAAAATGAAGTCTGTTTTACAAAAGAGAGTTCAAGCAAGATAGATACATTGGCAGTAATTGAATCTTTTTTTTTTTGTGAATGAAATTTTGTAAAGATATTATTACAGAAGAAGGAAAAGAAACGCAATTATATAATCCAGACAATATTATCATTTAAGGGGCAAGCATAAAAAGGAAGATCACTTGAAAGAATCTTATGACGTCACAGGGGAGTTAAGAGAACCATGAGAAACTGGTATCATTTCATAACTTACTTTTCTTTGTATTTGTATAAAAACAGTACAAAACATAGTTTGATATAGCTTAAATATTCTCTCACTGAAGGACTCCCTAACTTAAATCACCTTAATGGCACAAACTCTAAGAGTTCATAATGGTTGTGAGAAATGATCGATGATAATAAGACTCACAATTCAAAAGACAAAGTTCTGTTTGGTTTATATGATTTAAACATTATGAGATCATTATTTCTCATTTTCTTATTGGGCATTCAACTTAATATTATTTAGTAGGTAATGAGCAAACAATTCAGATAAGTGATTATCATTGATGGAAAGTTTTCCTGGTAGGTATCATTTATATCATCTACTTGTGTTCAACATTTATTCAGTTAGATATCATTTAAAGTTGTTTTTTTTTTTTCAATCATTGCTTTCTCATTATGCTTGAATATATACCCTTTGATACTAATCCAGAGAAGGCAGCCACTGACATTGTTTCAAAGATAGTTGGGAGATCTGTAGCCACACTGAGATAAGTGCCAACTTCCCTGTCATAGCATTCATTCAGTAATTGTGTCTGAACATTTCCTCAGTGGTTTAAAAACCATTCTTTTTTTCAGAATGCTATATTTTTCTATATTATTTTAGTTGATTATAATTTGGTGTTTCAGTGAATTGGGACTGAAGTTCATTATACTGTATTGTTTTGCTGTAAAGAGTAGCAACTACAGGAATACAAGCAGGCATTCCATATTCAATTGAAAAGTGCAATGCTGGCATGATTACCATAATGTGATCCAGATATCTCTAAACACAATTTTACAAAAGCATGGTCTGGAAAAGTCCAGGTATCACTGAAAGCAAACTTTAGCATCGTGATGCAAAAGCCTCTATTACTGACCTAGCATTTATTTTGACATCAGAGTTAAAGACGTGAGCACAATAAGTTAAAATGTCATGAACTGCTTCTGACTGACTCAAATCAACAATCATATAAAATATATACATATTGTATATATTGTATACATATACAGAGGACACAGAGTCCTTTGGTTGTTTTCTCTATGAAAAAAGAAAATTTCTCAATTGTTATAAATTTCATGTTTCTAGGTAGGACCTATCTTAAGCATGTTAATTACAAATAAAGATACACTAGGAAAAAAAACAAATTTTGATTTGCTGGAGACAGAAAAAAGATTGTGCTTATCTATAATAAAAGCAGAAGATACATAAAAGAAGAAAGCGAAAGCAGATAAGCTGGAAAGGAGTTGTGAGTTGTGACTTAGGGAAAAATTTTGAAACAAACTTTATGAACAGGATCTGAAAAACAAAATTATGTACTGAATAGTTAAATGTGTCAAAATAATTTTCACCAGTCTGGATAGTCTAAACTAAGTGTTACAAAGTTGTTATTAATCATTGTCAGGGAAATAAGACTGCATGTGTTGTACATTCTAAAGGGAAGAAATGTGTTCAATATAGTATTATTTTCCCTGAAAAGAATGGGACATTTAAGCCAACTATAGATATCACTGAACTGATTAATATAAGAAATGAGATTATACCTCAGAAGCAAACTATGCTCCTCTGGATAAGAGGATAATATAAAGAGGGGAAAATAGGAGAAATTATGCCCAAGACCTGTCTGCTGAAAAGTCAGAGTCACTGAATAAGGCAGAAGGGCAAAATTTGTTATACCTATATGAGATTAATAGCTTTTCCAAATTTACTCTAGGAAAGACATTGCCTAATTAAGTTACACATCTTCAATTCCTAGAGAATCATCTATATCCAGATGGGGCTTATTTTGTTTTCTCATTTCCAGTGGACCTGGGAAAATACAGTGGCCAGTGAAAGCTGAAACTTGAAGAAAAATTTAGCCCTGGGAGCTTCTCTCCTTGAAAGGAGCCAGGAGCCTGAAGCTCCAGAGTATAGTTCCACGATGTGTGTGGAATCAGGATGGTGATATAAGATTAAGTGACTTGGAGGGCAGTAAAACTACTGGCAAGATAGTGGAAAGCCAAGTATCAATGATGTAATTTCTTCCCTGTGACAATACCAAAATGTAAGTAAACTTCCTAAACACTACAGAATTCCAAATTGATTTATTCTCTGGAAGGGCATAGGAGACATAGCTCAGCACTGGATCTCATCCAAGAGTGGGTGTCCCCTAAATATTATTCTAAAAGTAACTATAAATTCTGGGCACCTGGGTGGCTCAGTTGTTGGGCGTCTGCCTTCGGCTCAGGTCAGGATCCCAGGGTCCTGGAATCGAGCCCCGCATCGGGCTCCCTGCTCGGCGGGGAGCCTGCTTCTCCCTCTCCCGCTCCCCCTGCTTGTGTTCCCTCTCTCGCTGTGTCTCTCTCTGTCAAGTAAGTAAATAAAATCTTTAAAAATAAATAAATAAATAATAAATAAGTAAATAAAAGTAACTATAAATTCTGGAAAAATAATCTACAAACAACCACAAGAGGACACCAGTGACTAAACCAAAGAGGAGGGATTTGGATGAGATAAAATCTGAAGCACAGTAGGCACAGGGTGAAGCCCTCCTCTAATACTGTGCCTCTTCACTCTGAGGGGGGCTGCAGTCACAGGAGAGGAGGCACCGGCTGCTGAAATTCTAGTATAAAAACATGCCACCTTTCAGGCCAAAGAGCCCAGACAGAGGAGTCTGGACTCAACCTGGGTTCCCAGGGCATTTTATAGTTCATGGTTTTGTCTATTGCTTATCCAATTTCACAAAGACTTCTTTTCTTGTGTTTTTTTTTTCCCCCTAAGAAATTTATACTTCTGGATTTTAAATTTAGGAGTGTGTGTGTGTGTGTATAATATGTGTATATATTTTATATACATATATATGTGTATGTTATAAACATATGTACTTATAAATACATTACATATAAAATATATAAAATATAAAAATATCTAAAACAAATCCAAACTAATGACCATTTTACAAAATTCCTGACCAGTACTCCTCAAAATTCTCAATGTTATTACAAACAAGGGAAGTCTGAGAACATGTCCAGAGGAGTCCATATGACTAATGCAATGTGGTATCCTGCATGGGATCCTGGGACACAAAAAGAACATTGAGTAACTAAAACCTAAGAATATCTGAATAAAGTATGACTTTAATTAATAATAATGTGTCAATATATTTCAAGAATATATCATATTAAACAAAATGTTAATAATAGTATAATTTGGATATAGTGTCTATGGAAACTAGTATCTTCACAATTTTTCTGTAAATTTAAAATTTTTCTAAGAAATAAAACTTATTAAAAATTTAAAGGATAGGGGCGCCTGGGTGGCTCAGTCATTAAGCGTCTGCCTTCGGCTCTGGTCATGATCCCGGGGTCCTGGGATCGAGCCCCGCGTCGGGCTCTCCGCTCCTCGGGAAGCCTGCTTCTCCCTCTCCCACTCCCCCTGCTTGTGTTCCCTCTCTCGCTGTGTCTCTCTCTGTCAAATAAATAAATAAAATCTTTAAAAAAAAATTTTAAAGGATAAATCATCAATTCCCCAATCATTTTAGAAATTTTACATCCATCTAAATAACTGTTAGGAAACCTACACACACACAAAAAAAAAACCAGTAAAGAATTATAGAATTTAAATCATTTTCAACCATTTCAACTATTTCAATGAAATAATTGATATTTGCAAAACTTTACATTCACCAACTGCAGAATGAAGCTTTTTTTAAAAATACACAGTTTGTGAGGCTCCTGGGTGGTTTAGTCGGTTAAGCATCTGCCTTCAGCTCAGGTCATGATCCTGGGGTCCTGGGATCGAGCCCCACATCAGGCTCCCTGCTCAGCAAGGAGTCTGCTTCTCCCTCTCCCTCTGCCCATCCCCCTGCTGGTGCTCTCTCTCTCCCAAGTAAAGAAATAAAATCTTTAAAGTGAACAAACAAAGAAACAAATATACAGTTTGTTTACCAAGATAGACCATAAGCTGAACCATAATACGGGTCTCAATAAATTTAAAAGGACTAAAATCAGAACACAATACAATTAAATTTGAAATAGATAAATATCAGATATCTAAGAAGATTCCAAATATTATGCAAACTTGATAATACACTTCTAAAAAAATCACACGGGTAAAAGAAAAAGGCAATAGAAATTATTTTGAACTAAATGATAAAGAAAATACAACAGATCAAAATGTATGCAATGCAGCTAAAGAGGTGAGTAGAGGTAAATACATAGCACAAATAGATATACATAAGAAAGAAAGCATAAAATCAATGCTCTAAAACTCTACATCAAAAAGCTGGGGCAGAGGGGAGTAAAAACAAAAAAGTAGGAAGGAGAAGGTGATAAACAGGAACAAATAAAATAGAAACAAACACAGTGGAGAAAGTTATCAAAATAAATATCTGGTGCTGTTTCTTTGAAATTGAAAACTAGTTAAACCGCTCAACAAAAAACAAAGATATAGATATATAGAATGTGAAGACATAGCCTAAGTCCACCTAGAAACTTCTATATCCAAAATGCAAATGAATATACTGATGGACTTGGAAGACAAACACATGTAAAAATAAAGTCCTGGCACTAGACACAGGACCAGTAAAAATGTTTTACTTACCAAAACTAGAAGTATTAAACCCTAGGTAAAACTTAGAAGTTAGGTGCAGAGATAAGGATTGGGGCAGAAAGAGGAAATTAAGAGAATACCAAGTTTTAATGTTTAAGTGGGAAGGCATGATGAAGAATGTGTAAAAGTTCTTGAACATTTTTCTTAGTTTATTTGGCATGAGTAGAAGAGTACAGAGAAATACTTCATATTTTTATTTTGCAGTAAAAATGCTATCAATTGACCCCTATAATTAATTATTACCTATTTAGTTTTAATAATAAACCCCCTACAGTTAGTAGAGCAAATTATCAGCTATTGTCTCCATTTCTTAGCCTTCTTGCTATTAGTTGTGATTGATCGATTAAGTATGTATCAGCCAAACAGATATGAATAGAAGTGATATGCCACTTGCAGAGGAAACGTCTTAAAAAACAAGTGATTCCATTTCCTTTATGTCTTCTTATGGACTAGAATTTTAAATTACTTAAAAGTAGTAGAATTACAGATTGTAATAAGTTTTATAAAGAAAATAAAGACAATGCATGCAAGGGAATCTAGTCTAGGTAGGATGGATCAGGGAAGGCCTCTCTGAAGAAATGATATCTAGCTGATACCTAGTGTGAAGAAGGTTCTGGAGAAATAGCTTTCTAGGCAGAGAGGACAGCAAGTGAAAGACCTTGAGAATAGAATATATCAGCTGTCTTTGGGGAAAAGAAAGGAGCTCCAAGTGGCTGAAGCTTAGGGTGGGGGAAAGAAGCATAAGAGGTGAGGTAAAAGGAAATGAATCCAGGCTAAGATTCATTCTAATTGTTTATCCATCTTTTGGGTCTTTTGGGCTTTAGGCATATGTCTTTTTAAATTGCATACAATAAGATTATTTTCTCTCAATCTGATTTTTATATAGTGAATGATCTGTGAGTTGTTATAATAACTGCTAAATTTGTCTGTATATTTACCATCTTGTGCTGTGTTTTACACTTACAAGTCATTTTCTTTACCTCCTTTTTCCTTTCCTGTCTGGCCTACTTCTGGTTTAGAAGTTAAAAATTCTACATGAGGATATTTAGTAGTTATGGTCACATTTTTTTTTTGATTGCATACTTTACTAAAAGAAACGGAAACTTAGACATCCACTCTCCTCTAGAGTAACAAAAAAGTCTTAGAATGGTTTAATTCAAATCACTAGCCTATTTATGTTATCAAGATTTTTCATTTCACTTTGTTTTTGCATCCCCAAAAGTCATCATAATCACTGATTATATTATTCAAAACATCCTTATTTAGATTTACTGACATGTTTATCAACGTGTTTGTTCAACAATCCCTTTTGCATCCTACTCTTCCTCCTGAGTTTTTTTTTCTAAAAGCACATTTTCTATTAGTTCTTTCATGAATGGTTTGTGATTGTTAATTTGCCTGCTGTTTTACTTGCTTAAGTACCTTAATTTCATTCTCGTTTTTGAATAATAATCACTAAATAATAATTTAGTGACATGTAATTCCAGACTAATAATTATTTTTCCACAGTGCGTTTAGTCCAGTATCTTCTGGACTCTAATATTCTTGCTGTTAGCAATTATTGTTGTTGTAATAATTATATTATTACAATTACTATTATGTTTATTGTTATTTTGACGTTAGCTGTCAGTCTAATTGTTTTCTATTGGTTAGAAACTTGTGTTTCCTTCGTACTTGATTATAAGATATTAACATTGTTTGAGGACCACAGATTATAATAGAAATGGATCCATTACTTATCTTTAATCCACCTGCAAGAAACCGCTTTCCTAAATCTGAGGATTCATGTCTTTCCTCAAGGTGCCATTATCATTTTGAGGTCAAGGCACCGACTGGTAAATGAGCATGGCCCTTGCTTAGGCAGATCCATCAGCCTGGTAATAAGCAAAATAAGGCCTGGCATAAAAAGTAAAGCAGTCTTTCAGTGGGAATATACACAAATCAATACATATCTATTGAATTACTCAATAAAATGGCATTACAGTGAAAATGTCTTTTTAACTCATCTATATCTTGCAACAAAAAAGCAGCTATATAATGAATTAAAAATACAGGTCAAAAAACAGGTCAGAAACATGTGTTTTAAGACGGGATAAGGGCGCCTGGATGGCTCAGTCCTTAGGCAGCTGCCTTTGGCTCAGGTCATGCATGCTCCCAGGGTCTTGGGATTTAGCCCTTGATTGGGGTCCCTGCTCAGCGTGAGGCCTGCTTCTCCCTCTCCCACTCCCCCTGCTTGTGTTCCTTCTCTTGCTGTGTCTCCCTCTGCCAAACAAATAAATTAAATCTTTAAGGGAAAAAAAAGACAGTATAATAAAATATTCTTAGGGAATCAGCAAAACCTAAACATTAACAGATTTTTGATTTCAGATTTCTGATGATAATTCAATTGCTTTTCAAGTTACCCACAGAAGTCAATCAATATTCCCTGGGTATAGATTCTTTTATTTTTTAAAAATAAGTTAACTTGTTGATTTACATATACCAGGAAATCACTTAAGTGATTTTATCAAAGATAATGCAAAAACATTTAAGGCAACCAGATTCCAAGTTTTATATAATTAAAAAAATAATGGCTTTTGAGAGGATTACCCCAGTATGAAAATTGACTTACTTGCTGTGCTGTTATTTGGACACAGTAAACTAGAGAAAATAGCTCAGTGGTGATTATTTCAGTGGGCAGCTGCCTTGGTCATCAATATGAGATAGCTATGTCCAGGAGAAAAGACATGCTTTTAGAGGGACAGGAATGTTCAGAGTCTGAGACATAAACACAAAAAAAGAAGTGAATTCCACTGAGTGAGCTCAATTAATAGGTGTGTGGTCAAAGATTTCTGATGAGCACCATGAATATTTCAGATAGGATAGTGTTGCACTTACTCAACATTGAAGATTAGAGAAACACCTTGCAAAAACTGAATTCTAGAGCTGCTGACTTCTTCAGGTTACATCTCCCTTTCGCTTTTCAGATATCTGCACATTTATGAGTATTTGTGTTCTTTATATAGTATGTATATTTTTATCTATCTGCCTATGTATTATCTACCTCATGTTGTAAATACATTAAAAACATTGTGCTTCATTGTGCAGCATTTCTTGACTTTCAACAATATCTGATTAGTTTACCAATTTGTTACGTGTGTGACAATACATGACTAAATACATTTTAACTAAGTCAAAAGTTTTCATTGCTGAAACATGTATGCAAAAGTTCCCACTGAAGTGAAAATGGTTTAACTTTCAACTGGAGCCTAAGTTAGATAGATCAATGACATTATACACTGACACTTAGTGGGAAGTATCCCACTTAAACTGAGTATTCTCTAGACATCAATGATGTCTAAAGAAATTAGAGATTTATTTTTAGGAATTATTAGAAATGTTAGTGCTAAAACCCATTTAGAAAATATTATGATGTCTTTTTGGATATTGTGCAATATAATTATAAATATTGCACAATCTCGTTTGACAGGTGCTTGTTATTTCAATTTTTCTTAATTAGATATGCATTAATTGCTAAAGCTGTGAGAATATCTGTGTGTGTGTATGTAGGCATTATGAGAATATTGTTCTGTTTCCTTGATTAGTATCAGGTAAGTATCTAGAAAATCCTGTCATATATTTGCTACCATTGACAAGAAAGAGTAGAACATAAAAATTCATGTCTCCTATCCCAAATCAAAATCTTTAAGCAACTAAAGACACCTGAAACATATATATTAATTTAAAGTAATTTATATATATTTTAGTATTTATTAGAAGGAGAAAAAAGTGATTCAATCTCAGAGGCTATTTTTTCTCTGAAATTTTATTTAAGACTCCATCATCAGTGGGGTGGTTCAATCAGTTAGGTGTCCAACTCTTGACTTCGGCTCAGGTTATGATCTCAGGCCTTGCACTAAGTGGGGAGTCTGCTTAAAGATTCTCTTTCCGTCTCCCTCTGTGCCTCCGCCTGCCCTCTCTCACTCTCTCTCTGAAATAAATAAATCAATCTTTGAAAAAAGCCTCCATCATTAGCAAAAAAGTTGAAGACTAAATAGAATGGGCATGTGGGAGCCGAGAGGGACTCTTGCTGGCTTCCTTTACTTTTGCTTATTTAACTATCTGTAGTTCTCTCACCCATTCCAAAGCCCTTGCTTTGCATCATCTTACCTCTCTGCCCTTGATATCAAACATTATCTTTTCCCCAACCCCACTTAATTCCACATTGTTTGTCCTTGGGGGGGGAAACACCTTTAAAAAATGTACATTTACTCTATCTGTGATCATAACTTTCTCTTTTTTTTTACTCCAAAATACAGATGAAGTGAAAAGAAGGAGCACATGCACCCCAATATTCATAGCAGCAATGTCCACTATAGCCAAACTGTGGAAGGAGCTGAGATGTCCTTCAACAGATGAATGGATAAAGAAGATGTGGTTCACATATACAATGGAATATTACTCAGCCATCAGAAAAGATGAATACTTACCATTTACATTGACATGGATGGAACTGGAGGGTATTATGCTAAGTGAAATAAGTCAATCTGTGATCATGACTTTCTACCTTGAAGAAAATAAAGACACAGCAGATATAGGAAGATGGTGAGCCTGACTCAAATTATGTTTTCACAATTGCGGGAAATGTCTGATGAAAGCCCTTCATGCACTTAGACTCGTAGCACCAAATGTCTCATGTGAGTGGCTGGGTTTATGATGATCTTCATTATGGAATAGAATCTTTTATTGTCATAAATTAATCAGCTCATATAGCAATCATGTTCTAGTTAAATTAGCTCACTAGCTAAACTATCTATAAAACACATAAAGGACACCATCTATTTGAAGTTTTTAGAGTTTCTTGTTATATTTGTGTTGTTAAAGATTGAATGTATCTGTAAGGATAAGTTGCATAATAAGATACTCACATTTCTAACTTCCCAAACCATAGTTCCTTACACTTAAGCACACTAATTTCCTGTTTAATTCCCAACATCCAAGATAAAAGAATTTTTTTAAAAAGGTTGTCAACTAAACTAAGAACTCCCGTCACCCTAAATAAGTGGTATTCCAAAATGTATGAATATAGTAACCACTTAAACTATTTCATTTAAATGTAACCAGTTCAGAATATTAATACCTGAATATGAAATGTATGAAACACAAAATAAATGTTGTCAGTTGATACATAGGCAGAGTCATCATATAAATAAAAATTTAGATTATTCCATGTCTCCTTGAACTTTTAAAGGTTAACTTAGTTGTGTTCCTGTCAGCTTCAGCACCTTTACAACTGCTGAATTCATTGTCAATAGTAATATAGCAAAAGTGACCTATCATTTCCTAGAGTTGGTTTTCTTTTGAGTTCAGAGTTAACCACCCACAAAGTAGGACATAATGGTATTATACATTTCAGTAGCCATGAAAACTGGTACATAGAACATTATAAACAAAATAAAATTTTAAAACTATGTTCCAAACTATGTAGCTCAGTGATTTCAAGAGCCAAACAGGTTTAGAGATTTTTTTTCCTTTAAAGTGAGACTCTTGATATTTGAAAAAAATAAAAAGGATACAATCAAATGTTAGTGAAGTTGGGAAGAGAATTTTGGATGAGAGAGACAATGGGGAATATTCCTGAATTCATGTTATTAACTTATGTGTGACCTTCACTAGCTTTTCAGTTCTTTATTTTTCCCATCTGGACAACATTATTTGCCTCCCTCGCTGGAATCTTGCAAAGCTTAATGTTTGTGAGCCACTTTGACTTCCACAGCTGGAGGATGTTGGAAAAATGCAAATTATTATTGTTGTTATTTATTATTTATTGTTCTCATCTAGACTTAGTTCTAGTCTCTGCAGGCTTACCCCCTGAGCTTTGGAGACAAATTAATAATAAATGCAATGCTAGTCCTTCGGCAAATACTGTAACAGCTCAAAAGGAAACAGTTAAAAAAATGTTTTACTCTTCTATTATAAAAGTCACAAGAGTTAAAAGTTTAAAAAATTACCAGAAATCTCACAATTTTAATCATGTTGACCAATTCTCCTTTACTATGAATTGTCAAGGATTTTCATTGCATGCAGCATTTTTATTCCACTGCGATGTCATTTTAGACTGGTAACCTGTCTGCTTAATTCAGCTTTGTTTAATATGCAAAAATCAGATTTGAAATGGTTGTTCTATATATTGCAGCACTAAAATCCTTTGGATTTACATTTCTAAGATGTTCACCTTCTCTTAAAATAGTTCATTTTCGGGGCGCCTGGGTGGCTCAGTCGGTTAAGCGGCTCCCCAGTGTCCTGGGATCGAGCCCCACATCGGGCTCCCTGCTCGGCGGGGAGGCCTGCTTCTCCCTCTCCCACTCCCCCTGCTTATGTTCCCTCTCCCGCTGTGTCTCTCTCTGTCAAATAAATAAATAAATAAAATCTTTTTTTTAAAAATATACAAATTTAAATTATATACTATTTATACAGAAGTTTTATCTTCTTTATGGAACATGTAATGTACATTTACCAAGGAAAAGAATAATGTCTAAATATCGACTAAAATAACGATTGCCATCTTAATTGTTGGCCAAAATCTAGAAATTGATACATCTATAAATCACTTCTTGTCCACTTAAAATGATAAAAACATGAAAGTCTATTTATTGAACATCTTGTAATAAATCAGTTTTGATATTAACATATCTTACTTAATTAAAAATATGTTGGGGCGCCTGGGTGGCTCAGTCGTTAAGCGTCTGCCTTCGGCTCGGGTCATGATCCCAGGGTCCTGGGATCGAGCCCCGCATCGGGCTCCCTGCTCAGCAGGAAGCCTGCTTCTCCCTCTCTGCTCCCCCTGCTTGTGTTCCCTCTTTCGCTGTGTCTCTCTCTGTCAAATAAATAAATAAAATCTTAAAAAAAAAAAAAGAAAAATCAGTTACACTTTTTTTCTCTTTCAGTATATGAGGGGGTTTCATCTTTTTTTTTTTTTTTACATAAAACTAAGGAAGCTGTATTTTCATTGGTCTGCTTAGTATGTAAAAATTCTGTTTTCTAACTTGAATATTAGTATAGTTTAATGAAAATAGCCTTGTGTTTTAGCTTCTTTTCAGTACAAATAATTATATTTTATTAATATTATATATTTTTGTAAACTTGTACAAAAAAATGCCAGGTGTTATTTAATCACTATTCTGAGGGTGAAAACTCCATGAATTTACTCCAAGAGAATTAAAAACATATGTCCACACAAAAACTTGCACATGAATGTTTATAGCAGTACTATTCAAAAAGGCTAAAAAATAGAAACAGCCCAAATTTCCAACAACTGATGAATGGACAAACCAAATGTACTCCAGGATAGAAATAAATAAAGAACTATCTTTTCCCCTTTACATCATTCTGTGATTTTCCCACCACTGGTTGCATTAGAAAGGAAACTGTTCCAAGTTTCTTTTTTTAAGTAGTTAATCTTTAAAGACCAAGACAAAATTGAATTTTAATGCATCTGTGTATTTTACACAAAATTCAGAGATTGCTTTTATGATAGTGGTAGCATTGAACATATAGAAAGTAGTGGATTGATTCATAAAAATCATAGTAGAGTCAGCCAAAATTATATATGAAAATTATTTTGTGCTTTCTACATGTAAGTCATTGTGCTAAAAAGTAAGGAGAAATATATAGGAGATACAGTCTGGCTTACAAGACATAGAGCAATTCGTCTTTGAATATAGTTTATTTATGTCAATATTTGAAAAGACCCAGAGGAAATGACTTTGGGATTGAGGAAAGCTCTTGTGAACAGATAAATGGTGATCAGTCATAAGAAAAGGGGGATATAGATCAGCCTCTAAGATTTCTATAGATCAGTCTATAAGAAAAGGAGGATAAAGAAAAGGGAGTGTGAAGAAAAGGAGGAGGAAAAGAGAGAGGCAAAGGAGAAGGAAAGAAATAAATGGAACACATGTTTTATATGGAACTTTCCAGCAATAATCCTTAATCAAGCCACAAACTAAAATATTGAGCTACATTCTGTTCTCATAGGAATTCAACTTGGAACATACTACCTGAGGAGATTACAGTCCCCTCAGGTCATCCAGGATAGACCAAGAGTAATTGGTATTTGCCTAAGGACAGTATCCAAAGAATAGTGCTCCAAATACTACTAAATTTGAGCATTCCGCTATATTCCTCCTAATTAAATGCTCCCCATGTTAAAAATGCCCTAAGTAATTGACAAAAGGTAAAAGAATCTCTTTTGAATACAGGAATTTATTAATTATTCAGTTTATCAATTTATTAAAAATATAACCCACAGTTCTGTAATGGTGAGGTCTTGAATACAGAGTTTGAAACATAAATTAAATTAAATTTCATTGTGATTCACTTGCTCTTTGTGACATCAGATTTTCTAATGCCAAGGTAATGGGTGTGATGTTACTGAAAATTCAAAGTCGAAATCACTTATTTCAGTCACCATTTTAATCTCTGATATCCTTGTGCCTCCCTTTCTTTGTTTCCAGGTGATTCTTTTAAAAGATTTAATCAGAAGTAAACAACTTATCTTTAGTTCTCCACCTGTCTTCTCTTTACCTGCATCAAATAAGTCTTTCTCTCACACATGATCTCTATGGATTGTCATTTCTCAGAGGCTCTCTCTTCTTCAGAATTGACATGTTGGTGAGTATTCCATCAGGAAGATGAGGTGATCTAATACTGATTGACATTACACAGTGACATTATGATCAGCACCAGGTTAAAGCACCATATAAGGTGGTGATAAGCCAATCTGATATTTGATACTTTGCTACCTGGAAAAGGACTTTTTATCCCATAATTCTGACGGGGCTCTCCTACTCCCTTTTTTCCCTTTATCAGCATATGACCAGAAACATGGAGGGTAGGAAGAAATATCAAAAAGACAAGAGTAGACTCTTATTTGATAGTTACTATGCCAAAAACTGTTCTTGTCATTTTCACACAGTTGTAGTTAATTAACTTGGTTGTAGTAAACTCGGAAGGAAGAGGAAATGAGAGAGAGAAAGAGAGAGAAAGATGATAGATATGGATATAGTAATAGATCTTTTATTTTCAACATCTGTGCCATCTCTAACCATCTCCCACAGTCTCTGTCATGGTCCACAGCTCCAACATAGGAGCAGTGCCATGAGCAGCCTTAGCCTTTCAGAGCTCCATATAGTCTACTAGGCTCTGCCACTGTGAAAATCTCATTATCCTGTACTCATCACAAGACGGTCTATACCTTGCATCCCTACCTAGACAAATGGATAGACTAGTGCATAAGGAGGAATTTGGGAGCATGACTAACTTCAGAAGTTAATACTTTGAAACTCTGGTTTCTAGAGAATTCCCAGTTGATAATTCACACTCAGCACTCTACAAGAACTATCCTATTTACAAATAATATAAGAATACCTAAACACTAAAAGAGGTCCAAGTTTTTTTTTAAACTGTACTTCATATAAATATCATTTTATTTCAATTGATATTTCATTAAAATATTTTATTTCAATCTTGTAATAAATAGTCAATTTATCAGATGGGGTAAAAAGCATCAATTCTGGAACCAGACTTCCTAGATTTTAATCCCTTCTCTGTTATATTACTAACTGTGTGAATTTGTGCTAACTTTTCAGTGCCTCAGTTCTCATCTATAAAATGGGAATAATAATAACACTACCTCATAAGGCAGTTGTGAGGAATAATGAAGTAATACATGTAAAGCCCTGAGGATAGTTCTTCTTAGCACACAGTAAGCACTATGTAAGGGCTAGAAATGGTTATTATTATCTTGGACTTTTCTCTGAAAATATAAAATAATCACAATTATTATTATTATTATTATTACTAAAGTATTCTAACATGGCCTTCTCCCCTTTCAACTTATCACACTCTTATTATTCTTTAAAGAACAATCTATTCCTTAGACTTTTAAAAACTGTATTCAAAATAGTAAACAAAGATTATGTTTTAACTATACATATTACCTTTTACAGATTCCCCACCGACCACAACATCCAGTAAAATGACAATATATTATAAAAGTAGAAAAAATCTCAATCAGAACAGAAAATCTGAGAAGGCAACTATTACGTACAGGATTTCAATAAATTTCTGCAAGATATAAGATAGTTTGAAGATAATGTAAACACTTCTCTCAAAAGAAACCCACGAGTAACCCTAAGTTTGAAGTTCTATGTCAAAACTCTACTTATTTTAAATGCTATCCATATAAAATTTTAAATTCTTATAATTACATAAGAAAAAATCTTATACATATCACCACCACAGCAATGTTAGGTACTAAGCAAACTCTTAAGATAGTATCATCTAATCAAATACATGCAAATCAGAATCTTATCCATCAGGCTTTACTAAATAAGTTTAAAGATACTAGTAATCAAATAGCTCAGAAGAAGCAGAGACAGGTATGGAACACTGAGAATCCCTCCTAGGTCTTTTCTTCCTGCATGGTCATATACCTCTAGCCCAAAATAGATGAAGTCTTTCAATGAGGCTTGCAGGGTTCCTCACACAGTAGAGAGAGCTTAATTTACGTCACATCTCTGATTTATATCTCCAGAGAATTGTATTGTCTACATGGCATTCTCCAGGGAGCCATGTCTTGCAGATTTTGTCTTCTATTTACTGTAAGTAAACTTATCCAGGGACTTTTGCCATGGGCATTTTGTAGATAAGCCCTCTTCCTCCTAGCAAATATCATTACTTTATTTACCCAGAGGTCCTATAGACAAGAAAATTAGACCAGGTTACCTGCCTTCTTTTCTTTCCTTTTGGGGTATCCCTATAGTAAAGTAAGTGAATTCATTTCTATCTAGCTGCTTTAACTATTTCCTTCCTTAAATCATATTTTCAGATTGCCTTATGTCCATGTTGTTATGGAATGATTGTAATCAGATTTATAAGGTAAGAGTGAATGTTAGTTCTGTTTTAAAATAAATAAACTGAGGTACAAAGAGATTGGAGTCTAAGATATCTAACTGCCAGAACTAACAGTGCTTGGATTCTCAGTTTAGAGCCCAATCTCCCAGTCAAAAATAAAACAATAGCATTGCTTGGTGGTGATTACCTCAGTTGGTGGCCCATGGCCTCTGCTATCAGAACAAAGCCTTTGCAGTCCATGTTTGGCTGTTTCAGTAGTCTAAAGGGAGTCAAACAGCTCATGAAAAGATTCTAAATTTTCTGGATAGACTCAAACGGTGAAAACAAACAAACCATTAGTGGATTTGTGTAGAACGAATATAGCTTCAAATAGTATAGGAGCATTATCCTTATAACAGTCCAAGACACCTTGATCAATAAAAACAATGGTTTTATTTCAAAGGAAAGAGTTGTTATCAGTCATACATGCCCTGGCATGAATTTAAGGTCAAACATTGGTTCTCTCAAGATAGCTCTATTTAAAATTGTTTAAGAAAAGACTGTTTCACTTGTTAAGGGATTTTCAAGGGTTAGAAAGAAGTGGTCAAGAAGGTTGAAATGGAACTCTGGCCTTGGTATTCAAGGGCACTTAAGAGTCTGCTCTGTCTGAAAAGGGATTTCATCACTACTGATCCTGCCCATGCGCATAAATAAGGACACAGAGTTGCATCAACGTGAGAGCCCCCTGAGAAAATGCAGGGAGGGTACTTGAGAAGAAAACTGAAGGAAGGAAACTGTCTTTTTAGAAAAATAGGAAATAAAAATAAGACAGCCTTGCTTCCTCTAAATAGCTTAAGAAAAAGAGATAAAAAAGTGAGAAATACATATTTATTTGTGTCTCATGCTTACCTCAAAAGAACCCTTAGGCAGGGAACACTTAGGTCATCATCAGTATTATCAAGCAATATTGCCTGGGGTCAGAATGAAATTATTCATTTGATTTACAAATAAACTCATATATCTATGATGAGTTCCCTCTTTCTACTCATTGCCAATGATAGAATTAATGGTATACCCATGCTATTGCTCACAGAACATTTCTCCTGCAGGAAAATACTGAAAATTATGAACACTCACTAAAGCAGGACTGTTCCACACAATGACTTGATGAATTCTGAGCCTTATCTGAGAAGTTGTTCATAAACTTTGTGCTGTTCCCTGAAGAGAGAAGAGCTAACAGCATTATGATTGAAATTAAATTTTTAAGAATGGAGATAGCATTTTTAATCATGGGGAAATTACCATCTCAATATTCTTAAAAGATGTTCAATATTTAAATAAGATCATTTCAAGATCTAATGAAGCATATGCAATATTTAATTGAATCATAATTTTTCTTTAGAAAACAGGGAGCCTCTCACATATACATTTTCATTAATTATGTAGTAGTTCTCAAGTTAAGATTTATCTTAACAAAATAAATTAATCTTAACAAAACAATTTAATAAAGACCATAGGTCTTTAGCTATTCAAAATCTGAGGAGAACTGACCGCTAAGCTCTGCACTGGTAATGCAAAGTCAGAACCAGTATTTGGATAAGGCAATTGTATCTCAATACACGACACATATGGATAATTTACATTAGTGGAATTGCGTCTAGTAAATCTTTTTTTCCTATAGCAAGAGACAGTTTTCAAAATTCACATTTTGAAATGTGGGTTGAGCATTTACACTCATTTCAATTCCATAAATTAGACATAAATAATCAATATTACTAATAAAATACTTATTAAATTAAAACACATATACATATACAACTTATTAGTTTAACAGACTTTAACTGAGTGCCTAGTATGTTACATGTAAAAAATGTTACACATCAAGTAAAAGTAATTTATCTATAACTAATACATGTGCCACGCCATTGTTTAAAAAAAATATTTTTCTTGGGGTGCCTGGCTAGCTCAGTCAGTAGAGCATGTGACTCTTGATCTCGGGATAATGAGTTCAAGATAGATTGCTTAAAAAAAAATTTTAACTTTGATCATTCTTTTCTGAACTCACTATATGATTTGAATTTTTTTTTAAAGAGTTCATTTATTTATTTGAGAGAGAGAGAGAGGGCATGAGCAGAGGGAGGGGCAGAGGGAGGCAGAGAAGCAGACTCCCCACTGAACAGGGAGCCTGATGACGGTCTTGATCCCAGGATTCGGGGATCATGACCTCAGCCGAAATTCAAAAAATTTGAATTTTTTCATTGCTTTTTTTTTTAAAGAGTTCATTTATTTATTTGAGAGAGAGAGAGAGGGCATGAGCAGAGGGAGGGGCAGAGGGAGGCAGAGAAGCAGACTCCCCACTGAACAGGGAGCCTGATGATGGTCTTGATCCCAGGACTCGGGGATCATGACCTCAGCCGAAATTCAAAAAATTTGAATTTTTTCATTGCTTGAATTGAAATATATTTCACAAATAAATGTCTTCCACTCCAAAACTAGTTTTCTAAATAAAGTAAGTTTAAGAAATAAATAAATAATAAAGTAAAAGAACACTGTACACCTCACCAATTAAGAAGGATTAGATGGCTGAAAAGCCTGTTGAAAAAGAACTGAACACTTTTGGCATGATTCCTTATAGGAGGTCTACCCAGGCCTTCTTTGCTCTGCATTTCCTACCCCCTCAGAGTTCGGTTATTGACAGATGCTCGCACTTTGTAATGCCATTTTCCCAGCTACAGGTGATTAAATAAAGTCCATTAAATTTGAAACAAGGATTCAAAACAGATGATTAGACTATGCATGTGGCCAGAACTTTAATATGTAGTTTGGGGAGCTGTAGGGCAGTTATATTCTACTGTGAAGATGGAAAAACAGAGGAGAAAGCTGGTATGTTGAGAAAAAAGAAAGAAAAGTATACGTTGTATGGGGTGACTGTAAACCATTTTATATGACTACAAAATGATATTTGGACTGACATATAATAAGAAATTGTTAGGACTTTGGCTCTTGTTTGCACATAACTGTGATGGTCCAGGACTGGAATGGATTTGATGCCAAGGACTAAAATGCTGTTATCAGGATTTTATTTCCTTTTCTCCTTTTCTTGGCTCTGCTTCTTCTCATTTGGCTATTTCTCTCCTCAAGTCATATATAGGAAAGATGGACCCCAGCAAGTCCCATGGCTTACACAGTTCTTACAGATAACAATTTCAGAAGGGGCCAGAACTTCCCCTCCTAGTACACATCAGTTCTCCCCCAAAGGCTCTAATGGTCTAGGTAGGGTCATGTGTCCAGCTCCATAGTGAGAAACCAGGACCATTTCAATGATAGTCTCATTAAAATTGTATGGAACAGGAGAGGAGAGTTCCTAGAAGAAAGGAATACAGAGCTTTCCAAAAGTTAGAGAAGACTACAATACTGTGTGACCATGGACAAGTTATATCATCTCTCTAAGCCTCATTCTTCTCATCAGTAAATTGGGAAAAATAATACCTACCTCATAAGATTATTGTGAATAAAGACTTAGAAAACATTGACAAAGTGGTTTCCCTAAATGGCCAATAAATGGTACTCATTATTACTATAAGATAAAAATAGATGTCTTTGGAAATTCTAAAATATATTGTGAAACATTAGAGAAATTTCAATTTTCCAATTATATTGTGGAGTAATGATTTTTCCAAGGGAAAACAGGATCTTAAAAATTGAAAGCTACAATAGATATGGCCCTATTATTTAAATAAATGTCATCTAGTCATGATTATTCAAGAGTACAGAGGCTTGTTTTTAAACTATAAATTACAACTATAATGAAAACAGAGACAATATTTGACATCAGAATTAACTAGACAACAACCTGACTACCATAGCTTTGGCCTTTTATAAGGGTACCTGCTCTCATTCCATTAGGAAACATCTGGTCTAGTGTTTTTGTTTTTTTTTTTTTTACCTAATAACATTATCTGAATAGTTATGGATGCAGGATTAAAGACAATGGACACAAGATTGAAGACAAAGAGGTTTTGGTACCAGGCATTTTAATTTCCTTTCCAGGTCTCATTTTTCTTATCAATCATAAGACAGCTTTCAACAAATGATCCTCAGAATCTCTTTTAGGAGTTATGATTCTTCAGATGAATATGTGACAGCATTATACTATATTCTATAACCACCCAACAAGCTCTGGAGGGTTGCTTTTATTGTAAATACATATGTTTCTCTAATTTTAAAAAATAAATTATCATAGGAACACTTTAATCCTGCATATTATGAAGGGAGTCCGATGTTAGCCTGGGCATAAAAGAAAAATAAAATTCCAACTTTCAGAAGCCAAGTATATACCCAAAGTATTTTGCTTTAATCCTTCATGCCTGGCTTCGGATTACTTCTAGCTCAGATGATAGAAAGTGATTTTCAGCTAAGTGCTTAACTCCAGTAGTCTGCTTTCACATCTGGACCTCCAGGGCCCTACTTATATATCCCATCATGTAAAGTGTTTCCACAATTCTCTGCCTTTCTTGGAAGAACACATCTTTGGAGGTTTTACATGGCTTTCCATTTCAATCACTACATTAAGCCCAAAGCTCTGAACTTTTTCTTGCTTTCTCTACTTTATGAACTACATTTCCTATGATACTACATTTCCTATGATAAAAGTGACAGAGAAAAAAACTCAAGTTTCTTGAAAATTAATTTATGTCACACTAGATGTGTTTATCTGTTTAATCAAAACCATGGAATCATGGTTAAACAGATGTGTTTATCTGTTTAATCAAAACCATTCTTCAGGAAACTCTGAAGAATGCATTGCTGATCAGTTTGCAACAGTAAAATGTAATTAAAATAGACTTCTGTAAAATGACTGTGACAAATTCAACACATCACATGTACAAAGAAACTAAAAAGCCATGGGTTGTTCTGCACAAATGATCCAAGTCTCAGTGGAAAGGATATGAGGAAAAAATAAGGAACTAGCCATGGCCAGTGTACTTTTTCAAAAAATTTTTTATTTAAATTCAATTAGCCACCATATAGTACATCATTAGTTTCAGATGTAGTGTTCAGTAATTTATCAGTAGCATATAACACCCAGTGCTCATCACATCACATCCCCTACTTAACGCCCATCACCCAATTATCCCATCCCCACACACACCTCCCTTCCAGCAACCCTCAGTTTGTTTCCTACAGTTAAGAGTCTCTCATGGTTTTTCTCCCTCTCTGATGACTTCCCATTCAGTTTTCCTTCCCTTACCCTATGATCCTCTGCACTGTTTCTTATATTCCACATATGAGTGAAACCATATGATAATTGTCTTTCTCTGCTTGACTTATTTCACTCATCATAATACCCTCCAGTTCCATCCACGTCGATGTAAATGGCAAGTATCCATCCTTTCTGATTGCTGAGTAATATCATTGTGTATATATATATATATATATATATATATACACATACACCACATCTTCTTTATCCATTCATCTGTCGATGGACATCTAGGCTCTTTCCACAGTTCGGCTATTGTGGACATTGCTGCTATGAACATTGGGGTACAGGTGCCCCTTCGGATCACTACATTTGTATCTTTGCGGTAAATACTTAGTAGTGCAATTGCTGGGTTGTAGGGTAGCTCTATTTTTAACTTAACGAACCTCCATACTATTTTCCAGAGTGGCTGTATCAGCTTGCATTCCCACCAACAGTGTAAGAGGGTTCCCCTTTCTCCGCAGCCTCGCCAACATTTGTTGTTTCCTGTCTTGTTAATTTTAGCCATTTTGTCTGACCAGTGTACTTTTTATTTATTTGTTGTTTTAGAATCTAGGTGTTTTCATAAAAACACATAAAGAGCCACATTGGCACATGATGGTCACTGGCCATTTTTATTCTCTATAGTAGGTATAATTTGTCAGAGAAATTATAACAAACAGACAGTGGGTTAACATGTGGTTTCAGTGAAAAATCTGAAGATCTCAGTGAAAATCTTGGGCCAAATTTAGACACAAGAAGACATATATGGAAATAATTTAAATAGAATAATGTGGCAAAAGGAGCAAGACAGTGTCAGTAACATTTAAAATGAACTCTATACCATTATGACTCAGTACATTTGAAAAATATAATTTTAATACACTAGTAACATTAACTTTTTTACAATTAAATTTCAAATTTTGGGAAAAATTTGTGTTTTCCTCTAACTGGGTTTTAAGAAGTGTATCTTTTTCTCAGTACAAAATAAAAGAACAAGAGATGAACATATAAAGGAAAGAATTAGTCATTGTCAAAAAAATTAAAATAATAAGGTAGAACTGTAACAGAAAACTAAAGATACTTTTATGTCCCCAATTATTAAAAATGAAATGGATATAACCTGAATTTGAAAAGCAAAAGGTAGGGGTGACTGGTGGCTCAGATGGTTAAACATCTGTCTTTGGCTCAAGTTATGATGTCTCAGTCCTTGGATGGAGCCCCACATTGGGCTTCTGGCTCAGTGAGGACTCTGCTTCTTTGTCTCCCTCTGTGTCTCCCCCTGCTCATGCTCTCTCTGTCTCTCTGTCTCTCTCTGTCTCAAATGAATAAATAAAATTTTAGAAAAGTAAAAGGTATTGGACAGTCCATAAAGGCAGAAAGATGTTCAATACAGGCAAGTATTTTGGGGTGAAAAGAAGGATCTCCTATGTTATAACACATATTTAGAGAAACCAATTCCCATTACTGAAGTTTACATGTACACTTAGCTTTAGAATCATGTAAACTAGTGCCTTTAAAAAAATAACTAATGATAAAGTTTTAATAATGGCAATTAGCAGATAGAAGGAATTGACTCATTTTAGCATGATAGATATAATTTATATAATATAAAATATAAACATGAGAAAAATGACAGGTTTAATTTGTAGAAAGATTTACCAAAAATACTAACTAAACTCATTTTGACATTGCATATTGTGATCATGATTTCAGGTAAATTTAAAAGTTGAAAAACCTCCCATTTCTCAGGTTATTGCACACTCATTAAAATGCATCAATAGGTAAATATTGCAATTTTTAGATTATCCATAATGAAATTTGCTATATATACTATATAGTAATTTTTAGATTATCCATAATGAAAGTTGCTTTTTAGATTATCCATAATGAAAGTTGTTTCATTAATTCAGAAAACAGGCTTCAGTTTTAAACAATTGATTAGTTACTTCTTGATGATGATCTCTCTAGAGAGCATTTATTTCCAAATGACTAAATTTAGAGCTCAAAGATTAATGTGACTATAAACTATTAACCCAGTATATGGATAGCACCTCCCCATTTATGCATTGACCCCAGGGAATACCTCAGTCTTAAAATGAACACAGCTTACTATGAAAAAAGTATACATTTTAAAAACTATGAATTTAAAAGTTCCACCATTTTGCTTTATCACAACTTTAAGAAATCTTGAGAAACTGGTATTTTTTAAAAAATACTAAGTTGACCTTGGAATAACTTCTTTTAAAATAAGTGCCATTCTACTCATTCTTAGTCCAATATTTAGTTCAAACACTATAGACCTTCTCAGTGTTGGTAAATCCAAGGGAGTGGGGATGTTTGCCTATTTAAAATTATGAAGATTATTTTGAAATTAGAAAGAACAAAGCTGGAGACATCATACTTCCTAATTTCAAAATATATTACAAAGCTACAGGATTTTAACAGTATGATATTTGCATAAAAATAGACATATTGACCAATACAACAGAATAGAGAAATAAACCCACACATAAGTGATCAACTAATTTTCCATGAGGGTGTCAAGAATACACAATGAAGAAAGAATAATCTCTTCAAAAGTGGTGCTGGGAAAACTGGACATGAGCATGAAAAAGAATGAAATTGGACCCTTATCATGAACCATACACAAAAACCAACTTAGAATGGATTAAAGACTTAAACAGAAGACCTGAAACTATAAAACATCTAGGAAAAAACATGGGAGAAAAACTTCATAACAGTGATCTTGACAATGATTTTTTAACATGACACCAAAAACATAGGCAACAAAAGCAAAAATAGACAAGAGGGACTACATCAAACTAAAAAGTTTCTGCATGGCAAAGGAAATAATTAACAGTGAAAATGGCAGCCTATAGAAGGGAAGAAAATATTTGTAAATCATACATCTGGTAAGGGGTTAGCTTATAAACATATAGGGAACTCCTAAAATAAGGCAAAAACTGAAATAACCTGATTAAAAAATGGGGGGGTAGCTTGGGTGGCCAGTTGGTTAAGCATCTGCCTTCAGCTTATGTCATGATCCCAGGGTCTTGGGATTGAGCCCTGTGTCTGGCTCCCTGCTCAGTGGGGAGTCTGCTTCTCCCTCTGCCCCTCCCCCTGCCTGTACTCTCTCTTGTGGGCTCTCACTCTCTCAAATAAATAAATAAAATCATTTTTAAACATGGGAAAAGGATGTGAAGAGACATTTCTCCAAAGAAGACATACAAATAGCCAAAGGTATATGAAAAGACACTGAACCTTATTAATCATCAAGGAAATGCAAATGAAAACCACTTTACACCTGTCAGGATGGCTCTTATCAAAATAACAAAAGATAACAAAAATGCAGAGAGAAGGGAACCCTGGTGCATTGGAATATAAAATGGCAAAGCTTCTAAGAAAAACAGTATGGAGATTTCTGAAAAATTAAAAGTAGAATTATCATATGATCCTGCAATCCCATTTGTAGGTACATATACAAAAGAATCAAAATCAGGATCTCAAAGATCTTGATATTCATTGCAGCATTATTCACAATAGCCCAGATATGGAAGTGACCTAAGTGTTCTTGGATGAATGAATGGATAAAGAAAATGTGATCGATACATACAGTGGAATATTACACAGCCTTAGAAAAGGAAGGAAACCCTGCCATTTGTGACAACATAAATGAACCTGAAAGACATTACGCTTAATGAAATAAGCCAGTCAGAGAAGGACAAATACTTCATGATTCCACTGATATGAGGTATCTAAAATAGTCAAACTCATAGAAACAGAGAGTAGAATGGTGATTTCCAGGGGCTGAGGGGAAGAGAAATAGGGAGTTGTTGTTCAGATATAAAATTGCAGTTGGCAATATGAATCAGTTCTAAAGATTTGCTGTACCACATTGTGCCTACAGTTAGCCATACTGTATTGTGCATTTAAAATTTGCTAAGAAGGTAGATCTCATGTTAAATGTTTTTACCTAAAAAAAAATTAAATTGTAAAGATAAAAATAAAGTTCACAAAAATAAATAAATACATAAATAAATAAATGATAAAATAAAGTTCACCATGAAGCAATGGAGTTTAGGAACAAGAAGCTCAAGAAACAGTATTTTACTCACTTGCCCTCATATTTATTTTAACGGCTGTAATTTTTTTGGAAAGAAATTCTGTTATAAAATAATTAATGGTAAAAGCTCTAATTGTAACTTACTACTAAAATTAAAGTAGGTTCCCACCAATATTTCCTTCCTTATAAGTTTTTCTTCAGTACTGGCAGATACAAAGGGAAAAAAGCAAGCAAGATATTAAAATTCTATACTTAAAAACTCTCTATTGTAAATGGACAGGATAGTCTCCTTTCTATTACAATTGGTTATCTGAGATCTCCAAACTCAAACATGGGATTAGGATTTAATAATAGTTTGACTTTGCTTAGGTCCACTTTCTTGTAGTTATTTCTTGTTGACCTCAAATAACAAAAAGCAAGGTCATTAAATCTGCAGGCTTGCCCTGTAAGAGAATGCGTGGAATAAAGCCACTTTTTTCAAGGGACCAAATACATTCTTCATTTTCATGACAAGGTTTCTGGGAAATAAATCAGCATTATAAGACAAGGCAAAAAAGCAAAATAAAACTAAAGATAAATGCTTTGCTGCAACAGCATTCACCTTAGATCCAGACAAGAAGGGCTCCTCCTGTGCCTTGCACTTCAGAGTACTCCCATATCACAAAGACGTAACACCTGAAGACATTTTTATTCTTCTCATAAGTGGTTTTATGAATTTTTTGTTGTTTTTTTCAGGGTGTTTGTTTGTTTGTTTGTTTAGTTCAGTAAATTGATTAATAGATTGAAAGGGTTACTAGAGCTGAATTGAGACCCCAGGCCACAGAATGAAGTGGGGGGGGGGGCGGTTCCTGAATATGAGGGTGGGATGGTAGGGGGCGAAAATCACAATTTCTGCCTTGGAAAGCTGGAGAATTTATATAAAGTTGGTCCTCACAATTGTCAAATAATGGGTGTCCTGTTAAACTGAGTTCTGACAATAACCAGACAATTGTGGTCCCTCTCTCTCTTGCCCCTATGGTCTAGTTTTGGGAGGCACTTAAGACAACCTGGAAATCCTGAGCTAGAAAACAAAAGTGAGTGGATAATAGGCACACTGACCCTGACTGCCTGGCAAGTTTGTGTGCTCTGTAACCCATTCCAAACTTAGGTGGCTTCAGTCACTGCCCAGAAAACCTGGTCTCAGCCCAGCTTTAGACCTGTCCTGTCCCAGCATATTCAATTCAGACTCACAGACAGCAGTTCTCATTTTGGCTCTTGTTTGCAAGGACCATCACCAGGGAGTAGGCTGTAAGTCCAGGATGGGAATATGGACAGGTGCATGGATATAAGCTGATGTATAACGTTCAAATGTCTAGATATCTGATACAGTGGCCACAGTCTCCTCTGTGCTTTTGCCCTGCACATAGATGAGCATGTTCTGCATTCTGTAGGCAGATTCAGGCATATTCTGCAGTTTGTCTTTTTCCAATTGTTGCACTTTTCCTATACTTTGATTTTCCATAGTCTTTTTTCCACTAAATTAATGGTCTTCCATTTTTTATTCCAATAACATCATCCCAGCCTACCTTAAAATTTTCCCTACTAAAAAATAAACAAATAAATAAAAATAAATACCTTTCTACTGTGCTCTTGGCGGTATCCAAGTGAAAGGCACAAGCTTTCTAAAAGTACCTTTGGATTATTGAAGCCACTGAGAAAGGCTCAGCAGGACATGCCTAAGCTGCTTAGAATCCACTCCTCTGTGGGTATTAAACACATATACAAAAGTCTCAGGCAAAGATTCTTTGTGAGCTGGAGGGTAAGAGTTGGCAGCCTCAGTGCCTTGGGGTCTCTGACTAGGCACTTTGACCACAGCCTCTCCATCCATTTCGTAGGAAATCTCAGCCACTTACCTCGATTTAGAAGACTCTGTTGACTCAGACTTGTACTTTGGCTAATAGTATGTTACCATTTTATCTTTTTTTCCTAATCATGTCCTTTTAGATATTTATTATATTACTATTTATTTCATCTTTAAGTATTAAAATGGTAGTCAGGAAGCCACATTAAAAGCACTGTAAATTATGGGGATATGCCAGTGAGCTCAGTAGATGAAACTTGAATTATTTAAGAAGGAGTTCTTGTCAAAGTCCTGGATGACGGAAGAAATAGTTAACATTTGTTCATTGAGGTGGACAAGTATCTATATAACATTTTTTCCATCAAATTAGAATGAGAACATGGCCTGCTGGAGTTTATCAGCTTAATCCCTACACTCTTCATTGGGTAGTATTTTTAATGTTATGCCCTAAATAGAAAGTAGTCAGATAAGGTTTAAAAAAGTCTGTATTTTCTGTAAAAATATTTTTAAAGATCAAAAAACATAGCATCTCATAAAAAAATAGAATGAAAATTTCCATTTTCTTTTGTTTTAACTTCCAGGAAATACAGAAAAATATTTAAACTTAAATATTTAAAATTATATTAGCCTAGATGATGGGTACATTTATTTTTCCCTCTACATGTTTGGCATATTTATCAATTTTCAATTATTTCATATGCCTATGTGGCTTTACTGATGAAATATATCAAATCACATTGAAAACATACATGCATATAAGCTTATTATAAGCTTAAATATTTAAATTATTTTGAATACTAGTTAATCTGCTAAGACTATACGCTTCATGTTTATATTCTATTAACTTATTTACTGTGCTACTTATAATAAACCTATCACATAGATATTTTTATAGGTAAAGAAAGTCAGGTTCAGGGCACCTGGGTGGCTCAGTCGGTTAAGCGACTGCCTTCGGCTCAGGTCATGATCCTGGAGTCCCGGGATCGAGTCCCGCATCGGGCTCCCTGCTCGGCGGGGAGTCTGCTTCTCCCTCTGATCCTCCCCCTCTCATATTCTCTCTCTCTGTCTCATTCTCTCTCTCAAATAAATAAATAAAATCTTTAAAAAAAAAAAAAAAAGAAAGTCAGGTTCAGAGAGTTTAAATGACTTGTCCTACATTGCTCAGCAGTAGCATATAATGACAATTCCAACATCTAGTTTTCTACAAATTTAGATTTCAAATAACAATAACAATAATGAAATCAGTATTAAAACACAGAAGACATGCTTTTAGAATAAAATCTAGATTTGGCAACAAAAATATCTGAGAGGTCAAGTTCTCTCAGTTTTTTGCAAGTTTTTATTTTATAGCCTAACAGAATCCAATTCAATGACTGTATAAACTGTTTTGTTTTCTATTTAGTTAGCCCAACTAAAGAAAGAATTATCAAAATATATTATGTGTATCTTGGTACTAGATGATGAAAGTAATTATTATCATGATACTTTCCATTTTGTCAAATTTCTGAAACCTATGGTTTTAGAAAGCAACAGACTTTAGATTTTACTGTTATAAAGAAAAAGAACTACTGACTTGCATATTACCTTCTATATCATACTTATCTATGTGTGGTAAATAAAAAGAATTATGCTATGTGATAATGGAGCTGCTTCTAAATATTTGGCTCAGTAAAGGCAACCAAGAAATGATTATTATCAAGTACGAAGTATTTCTGGTTTTAGACGAACATATCTTCAACTCCTAAGGAGTTTTAGATAGCTGATTCTTGATGAGACAAGTGAAGATCCTTTCTTCCCTAGGGGAAAAACAAAACAAAACTTTCCCTTCAGCACTTTATAATCCAAAGCGTATCATGTTATTTACACTCGTATACTACATATTTAAATAAAATAAAAGAGGATTTATCTTTTTTGTCACCTTGTTATGAAAGCATATTTACAATTTAGTAATTCTCATTAACCTAGTTATATTTGTGGAAGTGTTGATAACAGTTTCAAAACTTTCATGAAGCTTTTAAAAAGTCTAATACATCTAGTTATTCTTTACATTTTGCTCTTTTTCTTTAAAAAAAGAAATCCAATGGGTTTTTAACTTGCTAATATTTGACTTCATGGTCATTCAAATACCACTTAGCTAAATCTTTCCATATATCTTACATAATTTTTCAAACTCTTCAGGTATATGTGTTTTGGCCTAAATGTAGAATTCTCAGAAATCTCATTGAATTATATAAAGAATTTTGACTTGTGAAATAATATATTTTTGTGCTATCATAACATGAGTATCACTATTACAAAAAATTTTAAGTTATACACATTGACATGGAGGTGAACCTATCAGTTTATTTTATTTGGCTTAGAAATTGGAATCTAAGGATCTTTAAGGCACAACTAGAATTTAAATAAAAATTGGGAAGAAAAAAATAAGTATTTTTAAGATAGAGGGTGGAAAAGTCTAATACTGTTAAAATCCAATACTTAATTTCTGCTATGTGTCATTCACTTTTCTACCTGTACAGATTGGTATTGTTTGCAAGGGCAGGCCTTGGGCAAATAGAGCCATGGTTGTTTTTTGTATCAGTTACCCTCCCACATGCCCTCTCAGGCTGCTCCATTATTTCAAATATATTTCAGCTGGGCTTGTCTGTGCTAGTATTTCCTCATGTGTTGGGAACTTAGGTGACCTACAGCACACATTCAGGGGCTACAAAGTCAGCTAGTGAATTAGCTTAATTCATTAGATTTTATTAAAGTTCATTTAGAGAACTACTCTCATGAATTATACATATATAAGCAATTCAATTTCATTTTAACTTAATCTCATAGAGATACTATCCACATAATATTTATTGATGACTCAAGAGTTTAGCAGTCTTAAAGAAAGTTTAACTCTCTGGATTTTGCAGTAGGAGTTCAACTTTCCTATTCAGTACATTTCCTCTCAGTCTTTCTTCCCAAAAACTGCTCACAAAAGGCTGCAAATGCTAAAGCAGGTTTATTTGCATATGTACAAGCTATCATTTATGTCTCCACAGTATGTAACAAAAGCCAACAAAATGAGCTGCAATGGTTACTTCCTGAGGCTAAAGACCATCTAATTTATCTCTGTAACCTCACAACCTAGCATAATACCTAAGGTACAATGGATGCTTGATACATTTTGTTGAATTAAAGAATAAATGTACAAATGAGCAAATGAATAAATGAACAGGCATTATAGTCCATGGGAATAGAAAGCATCTCTCTGCTCTCTAATATTGCCAATAATTTACATTACTAGGAACTATGATTTACCTACCCTGGAAATGACTTTAAATTTTTTCTCAATAAAAGGCCTTTGTCATACATTTTTTTGGATGGAAAATGGTCCCTCAAATTTCATACTCTCTTGAAGAGGGCATCAGGAAATGATGATATGTTCAGTCATCCTTGATCATATCTAATAAATATTCTGCCAATTATCTACCTTTACTACACTTACAGTGTTTATAAGGCTGAAAAATAAATGATTTGTGTATAAATGTATATGTACTAAATCTTTATACTTACATTTATACATTTAAAATGCATATTCAGTAATGTATATATATTCTAATTACACTGTAATTTTAGTAATTAGGGAAAGATAAAATGGACTACTAATTCCCTCAGACATTTAAAAAACTACATATTATAACAATAGGAAACTAAAGCCCAATTCCTCTCTTTCTACAGATAAGGAAATAAATTTAAATGGGTGAAGTGATTTCCTTAAAGTTAAATGACAGAGCTCAGTATATTCCCTATTATTCTGACTCCCAAATCAGTGCCCTTTTAATTAAAAGAGGATACTTAGCTCTATTGTGAGCTAAAATTATCATGTGATATAATTTTATTTATTGAAGAGAGGGCATGTTGGGAGTGAAATCCACAAGATCTCAACATCCTATGCTAAAGATAGAGCCTAAGTGTAGCAATCTTGAGTAAATTGCATTAAAACTATATAATTCCAGATATTCAGTGATTCATTATGGACTCACAGTTTAGTGAAATGGACAGATACACCAACAGATAAATTATAGAACAAGGTTGGGCGCCTGGGTGGCTCAGTTGGTTAAGCAACTGCCTTCAGCTCAGGTCATGATCCTGGAGTCCCTGGATCGAGTCCCGCATCGGGCTCCCTGCTCAGCGAGGAGCCTGCTTCTCCCTCTGACCCTCCCCCCTCTCATGTACTCTCTCTCATTCTTGCTCTCTCAAATAAATAAATAAAATCTTAAAAAAAAATTATAGAACAAGGTCATAAGTGATAAAAGTTATGAGCAGAATAGGCAGAACAAAAGATAAAATCTTTATCTATATAATTCAGAGATACTCTGTATTTATCTTACTTCTGTTCTCATTTATGACACCAAATGTAAGTTCAGTGATATCTCAAAATTACCTTTAGGTTTGATAATTTTCTAAAAGACTCATAGAACTCAATGATACCTATTATACTCATGTACTATACCACATTTATTACAGGGAAAAGCTACAAATTAGAATAAACCAAAGGAAGAGATGCTTAGGCCAGAGTCTACAAGGATTCCAAACACCAAGTTTCTGTAATTCTCGACACATTACCCTCTCACATCAATGTGTGATAATATGTATGGATTTATTAACAACTCAGGAAGCTCACCCAAGCTTGGGGTCCAGAACTTTCATTGGTTGATTGATTCATTGCCCATGTGGTAGGACTCACTGTAGCACCCTCTACTTCTCCAAGTAATTAAACTGGTGAAGGAAACATGTTACATCATAGAATATGAACATATGTGGTATGTTTCCTTCACTATTTTTATTACTTAAGTAAACCATAGTTGAATAAGTTATTATATCACTCTTATCATATTGCCATAATTAGAGAATAGACAAGAATTATTGAAGTGTAGAATTGCACAGGAAATTCAAAGATGTTTGGTCATGCCATTTACAATCAAGCTATGTAATATTAGAAGAGTTTGTTCATGGACTTCTTCAAGATAGCATTTTCTGTTTTTACTTTGTCTTATCAAATGTTTCTGGAGGAAAGGAGATCATTTGCTATTTCGAAGGACTATAAACATTAAGAAGATGAACCTTATACACATAAAAGGAAAGTGTTTGAAACAAATATGCAGTGCTCATTCAGAGTCCCAAATGATTTTCTTTCACAGGCTTGTTGACCTCTACCTCTAGAATTTTCTGTATTTCAAAAAAACTCTTTTCTGTCATCTATTCTTCATCTATTTTTTTCCCTGATAGCATTGGTATTGAGGAGAATCCCAATAATAAATAATGAACACTTTCTATATATATATATAGGAGATGGGAACCCTTAAAATGAAACAAGTTTAAATATCTGCTCAGGGATAATGTGTTCATTGTCATTTATAAAATGTTTTCTTTTTTCTCCTAAAGCCACCTTTCACTTTCACAGTGATTTTCTCAAACATTTTGAATTAGAAGATTAAATTTTACTTTTTTATTTTTTTTTTGTCTTTTTTATTATCTGTGCCTTGCCAATTTATGTATCATTTGGTTTTCAAATTTCCATTCTGCCTTATGGTTGATCTACTCACAAGGCACCTCATCTTCAGATCTAAATAGCTCCATCTTGAATTACCAATTAGCCCAAAATTAAATCAATTTAGTGCTTATGACTAGGCTGACTGGCATTTATTTTGCATTGTGAGTAAGAAAGGAATGACAAATTCTTTTAGAAAACTTACAAGGTAAATTACAAATGGAGAAAACAGATTGCAATTATTTTTTAAAAGGTGATTTGGGTAGGTAGTAAGATTTATTGTAACATTTTTTTATTTAAATATTGTAAAACATTGAGTGCATTCTAAAATAACATGAACTCTTTTATGAGGCTTAAATTGAATAGCTTAGGCACATCAGCAGCCCCTCTTTCTTCTTTCCTTCCTTCAATCTTTCTCCTTTATTACTCAAGAAGAAAAAACAGGCAGCATTTATGTGTCAAGATGATGTGGCTCTTTACTCAATAGGCTAAATTATAATGGTTATTTATATTTATACTTTAAATGTCTAGTCATTTTCTACTTACTTTGTGCTGTCTAATCCTTGTAAGAACTTCACAAAGAACACTTGAAAATTACAAATAAAGAGATCTCTTCAAGAAAAGGTACCTAACAGGAAATATCCAAAACAAAAATAGCCAAGTGAACAAATACATCTCACATATTTTGAAGCCACATGGAAATGTAAAGGAGTCAGGATGATTTGTATTGAAGAAATAACATTAGCTTCAATTTCCCAGTAACGGATAAATCATGATTCCAAGGTCGTGTGGTATTTGGTGAAGCTCTTACTGGCGGTGCCATATGGAACATAACACATGAGTCTGGCTGTAGGCCCCTATTACTACAGGTATCATGTGGTTTTTGTAATAACAGAGGAGTTAAAATAGGTACATGAATTAAAATGACATGCTCATAGGCTTCATAAACTTGCAGAACACAAAGCTCAGTAAAGTATATTACCACCTTAGCACTCACAAGCCTGTGAAGTAGAAGGGATAAAATAATATTACTTCTCTTTTGATAGAAAGAGATCTGGAGAGCTCAAGTGATTTGATAATAAATAAAATGTTAACCAATGACAAGGAATCAGAGTTCCAATATCCAGGTACAATGACTTTTCCTCTCCATTCTCTTAATGCTTCATAAACAACTAAGGCAATACATTGTATGATCATTTTTTTAGGTCCAAACTAAAGACCTTTAAGGAAGCTGACCCTCAAAAGTGGTCATTATAAACAGCATTAAAAAGTGGAAATAATACTCTCCATGGCATCAAATCGACCTGGGTTTAAACTCCAACACTGCTCCTTAGCAGCTGTGTCATCTTTAGCAAGCTATTTAATCTCTGAGCTGCAGTTTGGCAAAACAGACTTAATAAATCCTGCTTTCACAGGATTTTTCTAAGGACTAAAGAAAAAATAATTTTTTTATATTGGTTTTTAGTAAGTGACTGATATTTTTATTAATTTCAAATGATAATTTAGTTAGTCCTCTGAACAGCAAATGGAAGTGATATTGTCCTAATTTTAGTGATAAACACACTGAGGCTTAGAAAAGTCAAGTAACTTGCTCAAGACAACACTCTTGGTCAGTGATGAAGCCAGGGTGCAACCTGCATTTATATGACTCCAAATCTCTCATTTTTTTAAGTTTTTAATATAGGAATTCCAGCCCCAAGCAAAGAAATATGAAGTCTGAGAATAAACAAAAAGCAAAATGAGACCTACTGTTAATTTTATCCCTATTTCTGGATTTAAAAACAATAGTTAAAGGTTAAACCAATAAAGGGAACTATATTGATACAAAACTGTATTTTTCCATAGTGCTATCTTATTCACATATCTCTTAATATTTAAAAGAGGAAAATATAACTTCACATTGGAGAAACCAGGAAGATAACAGCTGAACTGTGAGAACTCTCTTGGATCACTATGCATCAGACGATTCAACTTTACATGGCTCCTCCTGATCACAGTGTCACATACAAAATAGCTAAAAATGTTTCATTTGTGGTGGCACCCCAGAAACACCTTCTCCCCCCCCCCAAAAAATCTCAGCAAGCTTTTTGTAGAAAAATGCTAAGCTGATTCTAAAATCCATCTGGAAATTCAAAGGCTATTCAACCAAAATAGCCAAAATAATCTTGAAAATAAAGAACAAAATTGGGGGGCTCACATTGGCTGATTTCAAGAGTTTTATTAATGCTACTTTTTTCAAGGAAATGCAGTATCGGTGTAAAGATAAATAGATCAATCAACCAGGTTAGAGAATTCCAGAATGAGATTCCTGCATACATGGACAACTCAATTTCTAAAAAGATGCAGAAGTAATTCACTTGAGAAAGAACTGTCTTTTTAATAAAAACAAAGGAATTACTGGATATCTGTATGTAAAATATAAGAATAACTTAGACCCACAGCTCACACCATTTAGAAGAACTTAACTGTAAATGGATCATGGTTGTAAATGTAAAATCTAAAGCTATAAGACAAGTAGAAAGAAATACAAGAAAAAATGTTTATAACTTTAGGTTAAGGAAAGAGTTCATAGAGACAACACCAAAAGCACAATTCATAGAAGAAAAAAAATAAAAGATATAAATTGGACTTCCTCAAAACTAAAAATGTTTGCTCTTTAAAAGACATTGTTAATGAAATCTTAAAAAGCAGACTGAGAAAAAAATTATTTTAAATCCTATGTTATAGAATCTCTATCTAGAATATATAAAGAACTCTTAAAGCTCAATAATAAGAATTCAATTAAAAATCAGCAAGATTCGGGACGCCTGGGTGGCTCAGTTGGTTAAGCGACTGCCTTCGGCTCAGGTCATGATCCTGGAGTCCCAGGATCGAGTCCCGCATCGGGCTCTCTGCTCAGCAGGGAGTCTGCTTCTCCCTCTGACCCTCCCCCCTCTCATGCTCTATCTCATTCTCTCTCTCAAATAAATAAATAAAAAGAAAAAAAAATCTTAAAAAAAATCAGCAAGATTCATAATGTGATCCTCAGATCAGGATTGAAATAACTTATATTTGGAGTTGTCTGTCTGTATGTGTACTTCCCCCCCCCCCCCCCAGGTTACTTTATTTTAAAAAGATCATTCAGGGAAAGGATGTATTATTTTTCCCCTGCTCTGTTGTCAGTAACAACATCCAACTTGCATTCCTTACTTCGGTAAATGTGTCCTTTCCAAAAAGAATCCTTATTTTGTTTGTTTCCCTCTTTCTTCACTGCTAGAGTCTCTTAATCACCAAATTCTTCTACTTATATCACTGAGCTGTTTTCATTTTTATACCCTTCTCCATATTTCCACTACTATTGCACAGTTTTAGAATAGCTCTCCTAAACCAATAGCTTCATCTCCTTACCTATGGTTTCTCCCTACTAATAATCCTTTGACCAACTGCAATACTGGTATTCTAAAATAGATAGGTGATCATGTAATTAATCCCTGACTCTGAAATTTTAGGATTTTGTCAATATAATAAGACATTTAAAGCCTTAAACAAATTTATATTTATCCTCCAACTTTGTTTTCTATTCAGCTCATTTATGGGATATATGCCTTAGCCACATCAGTTTCCTTACCTCCCTGAATATCTCTCACTCTTTTACATAGATTCTTCACCCAAACTGTTTTTTTCCAACTGAACAATCCATACCTCCACACTATTATTCCCTAAAATTCCAGCTGAGGATTTAGTTCTTATTCTCAAATAAACCTTTACACATTTCCTCTGTTGCAATAAATCTTTCCTTCACTTACAATACATGATGTAATGACCATTATTATAATGTTTATATTAAGCTTCTAAAAAATGTGTATCTCTCCCACTAAATTGTGACTTCTGAGTTTAGGAATCTTGTCTTTTCAATCTACACATTCTCCAAATACCTACATTCCTAATATTATACTTCATAAATACTAAGCACTATATATATGTATGATAAATGCAATAATAAAGAAAACTAGCCTGAAATCAGTAGTATCCTATTTCTGCTCATCTGTTGTTCTCAGAGTAAGATAAGTTCTCTTTCTGAGAAGAGGGTCCAGGAATGTATAGAACAATTTAAGAGCAATTTAGACCACATCAAATGCATTCAGTTTCAAAACTTCTAAAACACACAAATGTCATTATTAGTAAAGGTATTTATAACATGTGCAGTACCTTTAGTATTTTCATTATATCTTTAGAAAATTAAGAAAATATTTTAATAAAAATTATTTTAAGGGTGCCTGGATGGCTCAGTCAGTTAAATGTCTGACTCTTGGTTTTGGCTTAGGTCATGATCTCAGGGTCATGAAATGTAGCCCCCATCAGCTCTGTGCTCAGCGTGGAGTCTGCTTGAGATTCTTTCCCCTTCCCCTTCCCTCCTCCTCTGATCTTCCCCCCACTTGAGTGCATGCTCTCTCTCTCAAATAAATAAATTAGTAAAATCTTTAAAAAATTATTTTATTACTCAGCTTTGACTATAAGAATATTGCATTATAATAAAATCTTGTTTCCCCAAAGCATATTTATTCCTAAGTAATAGTTTTCTCCAATTACAGGATTTTTACTCAAAAATCCAAAATTTTAAATGATATATTGCATTATTAATTGAACACCACTCTACTAGCAATTTGAGGGGAAAAAAATGAAGGGTGATTATTAGTTATCTTATTGTGGTTTAACCTTTCTCCAGATCACAGCTTGACTGACTTACCAGCGCATGGGCTACATGCCAGTTGAGCAGAAGCAAGAGTAAAATTTCCAGCATAAGCACCTAATGGAATTGCAAAATGTTTTTAAATTTATTTTTTTCTGACACTCTGTCAACCCAAAACATCTACACATAGGATTTTTGGTGCAGTTGCTGATATAGATAACTGAATGAGGTGAGTTGCCATTAACTCAGGAAAGAAGTTTCTCCCTTAACCTGTTTTCACTTTAGTGTGGTATGTCCAGATCTTTAAACATTTGCTGTGACCAAATTCTACTGCCCACAGTTTACATGTATGTGGCTAGTATCTTTAAAAAGAAGAGGCATTGTTTTATTTACTTGAAAACTGAAATGCTCAAACTGTCTCCCTCTGGATCATTTTTTAAAATCAGATGCTTTCAGTGTTTTCTGAGGACCACAATTCAATAGGATCTGAGATTGTTGTATTCTGGTGTTCCTAAATACTTCTTTTTGAGGGAAGTGAGAGAGATATTGGTGAGGAAAAACAGAACAACATGTGTCTTTTGGATGGTCTGACAATTGATGTATCATCTTTAAAGCTGTGTACAAATAAGTGACACTAGAGGGTATAAATAATGAAGGGACATTATCATTACTCTTGTGATGGAAATAATCACTCAGTTAAACACCAGTAAAGAACATTGTTAGATTTAGAAGTACTTTGCTATATTTTCATGTAATAGATCCTTTCCAAAGAAAGTAATAAAGAAATCTAATTTGTAAAGAAATATTTTTATTAATAGAACCATTTCTTTATGGTCTACTGATATAATGCCATAATTTTGTCATCATAATGCAAGCTATTGTGTTAATGTGGTGATTCTGTCAGCATAATGGGAAGGGAAAATACTAAGATGACAGTATAAATGGAAGAAATTTTCACAAGTAATAGACCTTCCATCCCTCTTTCAAAGACCGTGTTTATTAGAAATGTAAATTATAAACATATCCTGTAAAACTCCACACACTGTTATCATTGTACATCAAAACTTTAGTCACAAAAAGTTCACAGAAATTACCATATTACAAAACGATTTTAAGAGTATCTAATGACAAAAATGTTGCTCCTATCTAATCCAGTTCTCACTTTCTTTTTATTATTGAAATGTGTATGGCATAATTATGCTAGAAGTACAGGGTTTATATGAATGAAGTGGGTTATTTGTAAATTATGAAGTAAGTTTATATAATCCTTTAGCAATAATGCCAAATGCAAATCACTAGATATAATTGGGCAGTTTTTTTTTTTTTTACTTCTATATCTCTGGATAATGACTGTATATGTCTAGCAAAGTCTAACAGAAATTCTTAGAGAGCTGAACTACTATTATGAGGAATTGAATCACCTGATTTCTGAGTTTGAAGATCCTGCCTTCAGTCCTTTTGGTATCTGCACGTTGCAGAGTGCAAACATCAAATTCTCATGAGGGAAGAACCTCACTTCAGAGGTGTTGTAGGCCATGTTAGAAAAATATAAAAAAAAGAAGAAATATGTGATCCAGATAGATTGGAGTTTTAGTATTAACAATCTGGCTGTACATGCAGTAGTTATGATAAATCATATACTATTCAAGCAGCATTCTCTGGTGGCTACTGAATGTTTCAGAGTCTAAAAGCTCTAATGTACATTTGATCAATTTCATTTTATCACCAGGAGAAAAGCTGTCAAACTGCCATTTAACTAAGTTTCTCTCTGCTCTAAAGTATAAAACCAACACTTGAAGATTTTAAAAACCAAGCAAAGTAAGTTTCTATATCACTCATAACATAAAAATGGTATGAAGGAAATACTCCCAAGAAGTGGTGATGCCAATGAGGCAGCAAAACAAATGTAACTGATTTTTTTGTCTTTTGCAAAAATACGTGTGGGCGTTCATGTGTGCATGTACGTGTATTACTATCAAATCACTGAAGTACATTCAAAACATAGAACATTCAAATATAGGAAAGTTTTTCAGAGAATGTAACATTATAAGGTACTTGCAGTGGATTTTAACATCTCATCAGACCAACCTTGGGAATACACTAGCCTCTATGAAGAACAAATATAATAATACATTTATTAAACATGGATAATTGGGGCGCCTGGGTGGCTCAGATGGTTGGGCGTCTGCCTTCGGCTTGGGTCATGATCCCAGGATCCTGGGATCGAGTCCCGCATCGGGCTCCCTGCTGGGCGGGGAGCCTGCTTCTCCCTCTGCCTCTGCCTCTCTCTGTCTCTGACTCTCATGAATAAATAAATAAAACATTAAAAAAAATAAAAAAATAAACATGGATAATTTGCTTTAGAAGACTAGAATCTAGGTGAGTCACTTATATTATATGTATTTTTTTCTACTTGGAAAGAGAATTGATGTGTCTTTGGGTTTTTTCTTAATTTATCTATCCTATAGAATTTATTCCTCATGATTTTCTCAAAGAGAAATGCCAAGATAATTGCAATTTATTTTTTTTTAAAGATTTTATTTATTTATTTGAGAGAGAGAATGAGAGAGAGAGAGTACATGAGAGGGGGGAGGGTCAGAAGGAGAAGCAGACTCCCCACTAAGCAGAGAGCCCGATATGGGACTCGATCCTGGGACTCCAGGATCATGACCTGAGCTGAAGGCAGTCGCCCAACCAACTGAGCCACCCAGGCGCCCATAATTGCAATTTATATAAAATATTTTTGCTTCACTGTGAAAAAGTATTTATACCTTGAGTTAATTGTTGAAGAACTTTATTGCTATGATATTATTTTTTCTGCTCTTTGTTGATTTGGCAGTTGACTTCAACAAGGTAGACTTGGAGTCAACAACCAAGTTGACTTCAAACAAGTAGAACCTGACACATCAATTTCTAAAGAGATCTCAAATTACCAAATGAAGATTTATGTTAGGGGCGCCTGGGTGGCTCAGTCGTTAGGCGTCTGCCTTCGGCTCAGGTCGTGATCCCAGGGTCCTGGGATCGAGCCCCGCATCAGGCTCCCTGCTCCGCGGGAAGCCTGCTTCTCCCTCTCCCACTCCCCCTGCTTGTGTTCGCTCTCTCGCTGTGTCTCCCTCTGTCAAATAAATAAATAAAATCTTAAAAAAAAAAAAAAAAGATTTATGTTAATAGACTATTGTCATTCTAATTAATAAGTGAATATATAGAATCTTTTTTTTTTAAGATTTTATTTATTTATTTGACAGAGGGAGACACAGCGAGAGAGGGAACACAAGCAGGGGGAGTGTGAGAGGGAGAAGCAGGCTTCCCGGCGAGCAGGGAGCCCGATGCGGGGCTCGATCCCAGGACCCTGGGATCATGACCTGAGCTGAACAACTCAGATGCCTAACGACTGAGCCACCCAGGCACCCCGAATATTTAGAATCTTAAATTTTGTTCACTAATAAAAAATGGTAAAACAAATGAAGGAAAACTACCAGATACATGCTATGAGTAGAAGTCTAGATTTGATCAGTTTACTATGGAATTCCTCTATCAATCTAGTAGAATTTGTGTTAACTCTCTTCCTCATAAAGACATAGCACAATAAATGATAAAGGAAATAATGCCTGGTTTATAGTTATATCTCTAGACCAACATATGATTTTTTAAGAATTTAAAATATCAAAAAAATGAATGATTTTTAACCAAAATTATAAGAATTGTGAATTATCATAATACCTATTTTCCAGTCATTAATTAACTAAACAGATCTCTATTAAGCACCTACTATGTGTCAAAGCAGTGTTCTATGTGCTAGTGAAGTTATGAAAAAGATAATAAGTATGTTAACATGTAAATGTAAACATATATATGAAAACAAGCAAGTAAATAAATAAAGCCAGGAAATTATTCCTGCCTTGAAGGAAATAAAACAGGGAAATGAGATAAGAAATACTGGGTTGTGGTAACTACTTTCACTGTGGTGCCAGGTCTTCTTTGAGATAAAGTATGTGAATAATGAGAGAGAGTTAGATAAATATCTGGTGGAAGAATATTCGAGGAAGAGTAGAGAAAAAAAAAAAAAAAAGGCCCCAGGCAGGTGTAAGTTGACTATATGTGAATAACAGAAACATGCCAATAGAGTATAATGAGAGATAAGGGAGAGAGTTAGAAATTTAGATCAAGGACATGGGCAAGTTCTGATTCTATAAAGACTTGAAAGCTATGATAGAGATTGGGTTTATTTGAATGACAATGGAAAACTAGTGTAGGGTTTAGGCAGAAAGGTTTATGATTTCTGATTTTAAAAGATCATTCTGTCTTTCTCCACGGTAGTAGAGAAATAATGGAAACAATGAGACCAATTAAGAAGCTGTTGTGTTAGTCAGAACAAGAGATAATGGTAGTTCGAACTAGGGAGATAATAGGAAAATGATGTAATCAAATTTGACGCGTATTTTGGAGACAGAGATGACATAACTTTCTAATAGATTATATGAGATGGTGGTCATGGCCAAAAGAAAGAATTAAAACACAATTCTTAGGTTTGGAAATTGAACTACTGGATAGATAGGGCGTCATACACAGAAATGGGAAAGTTTTATTCCTGATAATAGTGAAGTAGTTTATATCACATCTACTCTCCTATAGCTAATAATTACAACTCTGGACAAAGTTCAGAAAAATCAAATCTGTGAAAGACCCGGAACATGAACAACATCAAAGAACTATAGGGAAATTGACAATTGGCAGAAATAGAAGACAATGAGTCTTCCAGTTTATGGCTTTGTGGAAGGGAAACTCTCCAATCAGTACAGGGGTAGCCAAAACTCAGGGAGAACACTGTCAACTTATTGGTTGAGGAATCAGAAGACACAGTTTCAGAACAACACAGAAGCTGGGAACTGGGACATCCCCCAAAGGGAAAGACACAACTCATACATACTGCTTATAATTGCTAAACAAATATATAGCAAATCCCTGAATAATATATTAATGGAACGAACTCAGAACATCCAGAGCTATGAGAAGTTTCAACTGGTGCCCACCGAAGGGGAGACAGAGTTTGGAGTTTAAGTTTAACATAACTGCAAACCAAATAAAATCTTAAATTCACACTATTTGGAGTAACATCAGAAAATATTAAATTTCTATATGTATAATTCACAATGTCCAGGATACAATCTAAAACAAAATATATAATTAAAGAAAAGAGAAAATGTGACCTAAATCAAGAAAAAAACAGCAATTTACAGTGACTTTACTCATAGATGATTGAGATGAGATGTTTAAATTGTTAGAGAGAGGTTTTATGCATAAGTAGAAAACAAAAGGAAATGTGCTTATAACAAATGAACAGACAGGCAATTTCACAAGAGAATTAAAAACTACAAAGAAAAAAAAAAGACCAAAATTGGAATTCTAGGATGAATAAACATGTATATGATATATAAAAAATACTGGATGGGCTTAATAAAACATTAAAAATGACATAAGGAAGAGATAGGTCTCAGAATATTTTCTTCTCATACCCCCCTTTCTCTGGAAGCAACTAGAGAATGTTTTTTCCCAAACTGAAGAAAAAGAAAAGAAAATCTACTGAATGCTGAAGTCCCATGTCTTCAGTTGTGAAGCAGGTGAAGAGTTCAACCACTGCAGAACAAAGCAAAGTCAGAAGGTGCTAAAGGACAACCACCAAGAAGGAAAGAAAAAGAAGAGGTGAACAGACTGAAATGACTTGACATATTTGACCATATTGAAAAACTTTAAGGTCCTATGAAAAAACTGGCACTGAAATCATTAAATTAACTCCAGGGGGAAAAAAAGTTGAATAATAAAAAAATGTAATCATAGTACATAGTATGTGTTACTAAAAGCAACTAATAACATAAACACTGAATATTGATTTAGAAGGTTATGTATATATGAGAGGATGTGTGTGACCTGGCAGTAGAGAGAGCCAGATACTTATTTCCTATTTTAAGAAGTGACAAGTAATGTCCAAATTGAAATGTCAATATGATCAATAAAATAATGTAGAAATGGAGAAGAAAATAAAAGAATGAAAGATCTTCTGTTTAGGAAGTGTGAATTCAGATAAAGTGAGGGGCAATGAATTACTGTTTTTCAACATAAACACTAACATACTATCTTAAAATATTTTTAGAATACTTTTTAAAAATACACACATATATTGCCTTTTTAGAAATACAAATTTTAACATTATATTTGATCCAGCATTTCCGCTTCTAGAAATTTGTTCTAAGAAGATCATTGTAAATTAGTGCAAAGTTAGGGCTACAAGAATGTTTATTTAACTGCCTGTAACAAGGAAATTCCAGTGAACCCTCAGGGAAAAGTAGTCAATCTTTTCTGTCTCCCTGGTCTCCATGGGCAATCCATGCTCCATTTATTTGTTTGTTTATTTATTTATTTATTTTATTTATCCAAAATCAAAGTGGGTTTTATTAATAATAGCACAAGCCTGAGTCTGATGGGTGGGGACATTCTGCTGGGCAGGCCCACCCTGCAAACACATGGATACCATTGATCTCAAGACCCTTTGGCCCCAGGGTCACCTTGGATATACCATCATGAGAGAAAGGCTAAATCCCTATTCGGGCTGAAGGGATCTGGAAGCAGGGCAAACTCGGGCCGGGGCCAGCTTCACTGTGGAGGCCAGTTGCCTATCTTGTCCACCTCCTCCAGGAGCAAGTGCTGGCTGTCATAATACCCACCTCTTCCAGGGTGACCTCTGGCTGGGTGAGCAGTTCCCAGCCCTCATGGCTGCCCATCTTCCAGAGGTAGGTCACTAATAAAGTTTCAGTTAAACGCATCTTTTTTTTTTTTTTAAAGATTTTATTTATTTGACAGAAGGAGAGAGCAGGAAAGCACAAGCAGCTTGTGGAAGCGGCAGAGGGAGAGGGAGAAGCCAATGTGGGGCTCGATCCCAGGACCCCGGGATCATGACCTGAGCCAAAGGCAGCTGCTTAACTGACTGAGCCACCCAGGCGACCCAATTAAATGCATCTTATGCAGCCCTTAAGTATTGCCTTAATGGCCAGCAATTCCTGCACCGATGGATGAAAGATGACTCTCAACTTTGCAGTGAAAGAGAGGAGAAGACAAGGGGGTCAACACTCAAAGACAAAGACCCTTTGCTCTTCTTTGCTCCCGCTTTTATTGGTCCTTCAGGATAATCACAAATCCTTATCACTGTTTCTCAAGCATGGGATAAGCGTGTGATAAGGGGTCTTATTGGCACTAGGAGGATCTCTTTACGGGAAAGATATGATATGCTAGTCTGGGTGTTCTACGAGTTCTGCTAAACATAGCCTAAGGGACAATGCAAACATCTCTTAGATCCCGGAGCGGCTGTTTGGGCTAAGAATGTTTCGGGGAAGGCAACTCCCTGCCGCATTGCAACAGCAGAGTGGTCATGCGGGCCTCGGCATTCCAAATTCCTAGCCCTTCTCTGAAACCTTCCCTGCCCTCAGCGGCCTCTGTGTTACATTTTAGCAAGCCAGGTATTATGGCTGATTTCATGCTCTACATTAACCCCAACAAAATATAATGTTAGAAGATAATTTAAGGACCTGGTAAATTCTTTATAAATATATTATCATCATCACTTTAAATTATATGTGTATATATGTATCATTTCAATAATATATTTATAAATATATAATAATTATGTGTATTATTATATATTATAATAATTATATATTTAATAAATGTATTTAATTATATATACACCCATATATGTGTATATATATATTCTCCCTTTAATCATCATTTTTATTTATTTATTTTAATATTTTTATTTAAGAGAGAGAGAGAGCACAAGGGGGGTGGGGGGGACAGAGGGAGAGGGAGAAACAGACTCCCCTCTGTATGGGGAGCCCAGTGCAGGGCTTGATCCCAGGATCCTGGGATCATGACCTGAGCTGAAGGCAGACACTTAACGGACTGAGCCACCCAGATGCCCCTGATCATCATTTTTAATATTTCAGACCTGTTCCACTCTCTTCAAACTTGACTCTTCCCTTCATCACTGATTCTCTACAGACAAATTTAACTTCTATTCCACGAAGACAGTCAAAGATGTAAAACAAGCTATATCACATATCCCACCAAGTTGACAAGTCATCCTAAGTCTTACACATCCACCCTTCCTATTATAATGAACAGAATGCCCTTCTTCAATGAAAGGTAATTCCTCCTGTGTGATCTGAATCCATACCTTGTCATCTTTCTGAATTTCTACTCCCTCCCTATTTGATATTTCTTCTCTTTCTCCAGTTTCTTTCTAATTTTTACTGAGTCCTTAGAATAAGAATTTATACATGCTCAATTCCTTACCATCTTAAACAATAACACACACACTTTTCTGGTGTAAACTGAGGTATCTGGTAGATGTTTGAAGTGTATGTGTGTGCATTTTGTGCTTTCCTATGCAGTTTAGTTCATCTGGGTTAAGGTTTCTGCATTCTTCTAGTACATCTTCTAGATGAAATGGCACATAAGTGAAAATTCAGTAATGCTCAAATTGTCTCCTAATATATTAATCCCATTGAAACAAATTCACATTTTTAAAACAAGCATGAATTGAAGATACTGAATTGACTGTATTATAATTTTTCTTATGTGGAATACCATTATAAGTCTTAGTTTCAAATAAATCATCAAATCTTAAATGTCATTTAAGCTTGAAATTCAACAATAATACTAAGAGTTTGAGCAAACCAGATTGATAAAGAGATTTGCAAAATTGGTTAGGTAAAATATGCTTAAAAGGAGAAAAAATTAACCAACGAAACAACAAACAATAAACAACAAAAAAAAATGTCTTCTGATAAATATAACCCTCAATCATATACATAGAGATAATGTGAAAGCCCTTCTCTGTGCTAAAGTGAATGGTTTTGAATCAAATGGAACCACTGAAAATGAATGTTTAGAGAATTCCCTCTTTTACCCTTCAATAACAAAAAAGCTTATTTTGCATAGACAAATTTTATGCAACGTAAATTTAAATTGCCTGGAATCTACAACAGAGAATGGGTAGTGTACAGCATGAAGCTTCCTCAGTTATCAACATCTTTGGAACTGAAGCTCCTCCAAGCATGCTATAGGTATCTTTTTTGTGAGAACTGCTTCCTTGCTATATAGTGAAAATGTCAATGTTAATACTCAACAAATATTATAGTGTGTATTTATTGCCTCGTAAAGTTAAACTAACTATGTGTTAGCTGTGCTGCCGATGGAATCTTGTCTTACTGTGGTTTATAGTGGTGCTAATTCTGATGGGGTCCCATGCCGCAGCAGGATGAGGTAGTAAGGCAGTCATTAATTAAAACGATAAAACAGACTTTTCACATGTGGCTCAGAGCCCAACTTTAATTACCCTTTGGCTCCAAGGCCTCTAGTGGGGTCATTTCTGCAAGTAGTTTCTTAGGTTGCTGACAGTGCCTTCTATACTTGACAGATTTCTATAAGGCAATGGCAATGGCTTCACCACTTGTATTATTAAATTTCATCTTAAGATTATGGGGAGTATTTAGCTAGCTAGTTGGAAATGATTTAATCTTTCATCGGTAACTTTTTATGAGACAACTCATTTATAGACTTATATGTAAAATCAATTCTGTGTTGTTTTATTTTCTTCTGTAGCTGTGATACTGGTAGTCATCCCATATTTATAGCATTAAAGGCTGATTTCAGAACACTAACTTTCAAGCTTCAATACCCATAAATCTTCAACCAACAAAACCCCAATCTAGCAATTATATTACCAGTAAGTCTAATAATATAAACAGACATTTATTGAGGACTTACTACGTGACAGGCAGTGTTCTATGTGTTTTTATGTGTTGTCATTTATACCTCTGCCAAAATCCCTTTGGTAAGTTTAATTATCATCCTTATTTTAGAGATGATCAGCAACCCGAAGAGGTTCAGTAACTTTTCCCAAATCTCACCACGGGAGTAACAGTTCTGGCTAACTAGCATTAATCTGTACTCTCTGTTTTCCTGAAACTTTGGATTAATTTTAAAACTTCAGATATTGGAAGAATAGCACAATTAACATGTTTTTACTTATAACATTTTGCCTAATCTATATATCTAAACTTTTTTTTTTTTTTACTAAACCATCTAAAAATTGCACAAATTATGACACTTCTCTTCAGTGTGTAACTCATAAAAATAACATTTAGGACATTCTGTTCCTAACATGTTGTCATTCAAACACCCAAGAAAAGTAACATTCATTCAATAATATTATCTACTATATTTAAATTTCACCAGTTATTTCTCCCCCAAAATGTCTTTTATAGGCCTTAGATCCAGGATCCATGACACTTCATTCATTGCATTTGGTTTTTATGGACATTTAATATCTCTTAATTTTGAATGACCTTGGTTTTTTTTCCTTTTTTTCTCATGATATTGAATTTGTGACAAGTTGTGTTTTAGAATATCTTATATTTGGCATTGTCTATTTTTTTTTCATCATTTCAACTTCAGTGGAGAGTATACAATTCAAGTGATGACATATATTTCTTATTGTATCACATCAGGAGGGGAGTATCATTGTTTGTATGATTGAAATACCGGTTGTATGATTGAAATACCCATTGTATCACTGTTGGTGATGCAAAATTTGATCAATTTGTTAAGGGGGTAAAAATGGCCTATCTCCATTGCAAAGTTAACTTTTCTTTTGTAATTCAGGGTTGATATATTCCCTCCATCTTTATACATTCATAATTTTTTAATTTTTTATTTAATGTTTATAGTACATAAACATTAACATATTTTCATGTTCAAACTTCACAAATTTGGTCAGTGGCTGTCCCTTTAAGCTAAATTCTTTGTCCCTTTGCTATGCGCCCATCAGTCTTAGAAATCTCTTGTTTCTGGAATAAGATGACCATGGCTCACCATTTACTTTTCTTCCCCAAACTTATAATTAACCATTTAGCTAAGTCTCAGTATCCTTTTAGTAGAGAATGTTATTTGGAAAATAAATTTCCAGTATTAAGTCTACACACTGCTCCAAGTCATCATTTCTTTTATGTTTAGTCAGTGGAAACAAACACACACACACACACACACACATCCCAAGTTTATAATGATATAGACAATAAAAATCCAATGCCACAATAAAATACTTAGAAGAAAACATATAGGAAAAGCTTCATGACATTGGATTTGGCAATGATATCTTGATTATGACATCAAAAACAACAAAATCAAAGATAGGTAAATTGGACAACATCAAAATTAAAAACTCTGTGCATTAAAGGACACTATCAAAATAGGGAAAATGTAATTTATTGGAGAAACTATTTATAAATGATATATCTCAAAAGACATTAATATCCAGAATATATGAAGAACTAGGCATATGTATAAAATATATATATGCAATATATAACTGTATATGTCATATTTATATCTTCTTTGAGAAAGGCCTATTCAGAGTACTTTGCACTTATTTTTAATTGGCTTGTGTGTTTTTGGCTGTTGATTTAAGTTTGCATACAGATATCATATATATACACATATATACACATATATATAACATATGTAATATATAAAGAAGTTTATGTATTTTACTTATCTTTATGTATTATACATACACACATACACATATATATGTAACATATAAAGAACTTAACAACTAAAAAAGCAAACAACCCTATTTAAAAAGATGGGCAAAGACGTCATTTCTTTTTTGTAGAAAGAAAGATTTCTTCAAAAACGATATACAAATGGCCAATAAGCACATGAAACAATGCTAAACGCTACCAATCATTACAGAATTGAGAATAAAAACTATAATGAGTTACCACCTCACACCCATTAAGGTGGCTATTACCAAAAAAATTAAAAATAACAAGTGTTGATGAGGATATTAAGAAATTGGAACTCTTGTGGACTGTTGGTAGAAATGTCTAATGGTGCAGCCACTATGGAAAACAGTATGGTAGATCCTCAAAAACTTAAAAAGAGAATTACTATCTGATACAACAATTCCACTTCTGGGAAATACCCAAAAGAATTGAAAGCCGAGACTCAAATATATATATATACACCCACATTCACAGTGGCATTATTCACAATAGCCAAAATGTGGAAGCAATCCACGTGTCCATCAATGAACAGACACACACACACACACACACACATTATTCAGCCTTATTATTCAAACTTAACAAGGAAATTATGACACGTTATGCATGACATGAGGACGAATCTTGAAGTCATTATGCTAAATATAATAAGCTTGTCATAAAATTACAGGTACTGTGTAATTCCACTTACATGAGGTACCTAGAGTTATCAGATACTAGAGACAGAAAGTATAATGGTGATTGCCAGGTGCTGGGGAAAGGGAAGAATGGGGAGTTATTATTTAATGAGTATGGAATTTCAGTTTTAGAAGAAAAAAAAGTTCTGGAGATAGATGGAGGTTATGGTTGCACAACAATGTGAATGTACTTAATACCAACGAACTGTATACTTAAACATCGTTAAATATCATATGGGTTTTTTTTTTTTTTGCTTCTTCACGTTTTTTTTATTTGTTTCAAGTTTTTATTTAAATTCAAATTAGTTAACATATAATGTAACATTAGTTTCAGGAGTAGAATTTAGTGATTCATCCTAAGCACATAGTACATTGTGTTTTGAATTATATCTGTAGTACAAATAAAAACTAACCTATTAAGCTAAGTTCAAATTTTTTTGCAGTTTTTCATTCTTAGAATATAAAACTAAATGCAGTCAAATTACAATGTTGAAAAAATATTTGAGTTCATTTGTATTCATTTGTTTGCAAATAATTTTATCTAATTTTATTTTTAATATCTAAAATATTTAGTATGAAAGAAAAAGTACATAGGGGAAGTTATACAAAAAGAAGTCTTACTGGTCATCTCAATGCCCTCTACCCCATTCCTATGTATCCTGTATCATGTAAAGTTTTTTTATTAGTTTCTGACTTTTATTTTCCTTTGTAAAAACAAGAAATGCATATATTTATTTGTGAACAGTTTAACTGAGTATAATTGATATACAATAAAAAGCATGCTTAAATTTAATAAGCTTGACATAGCATAAATTTGATATATTTTGGCACAGTGACCTATGAAATCATTACCATGATCAAGATAATATGTATATTGCCTCCCAAAAGTTTCTGCCTACTTTTGACCTTCCCTATTTGCTACCCATCACAAGGCAACCACTGATTTGCTTTCTCTTTCACTATGGATGTGATGGGCAGAATACTAAGATAACACCCAATGAGTGATGCCCTTTATATTTTGTCTCCTGGAGTGTAAGCAAAGCCTGTATCTTGCTTCTAGCCAATAACGTATGGAAAATGTAATGAGATAACCACTCCCTTGATAATATTATATAAGAGTCTATCTAGCAGATTGGAATGAGAGATTTTTCTGTTAGCTTTGAAGAAGCTCCCTGTGGTGTAAGAGGGCCACATGACAAGGAACATGGGTGGCAGTGTGTGCGAAGGATGAGAGCTCTAAGATCTGAGAGTGACCAAAATGAAGAAACCTTAATCTCATAGCTGCAAAGAAATTAATTTGGTCATTAATCATGTGATCTTGGAGGAGGACCCCAACCCTCAGATTAGATCTCAGACCCTACCAATACCTTGATTGCAACCTTGTGAGACTCTAAGCAGAGAATCCAGTTAAGTCATACTAGAACTCCCGACACATGGAAACTATGAGATAATAAATGTATGCTGTTTTAAGCTGTTAAATTTGTGGTAATTTGTTATGTAGCAATAAAAAGTAATAAAACAGATAGTTTTCATTTTGCAGAATTTTTCATAAATGGAATCATATAATATGTACCAATTTTTGTCTGGCTTATTTTACTCAGTGCATTTTGAGATCCATCTGTTATTGCATGTACCAATAAAGTTCACTCCATTTTATTGCTCAGTGGGATTCCATTGAGTTACTGTATCACAATATGCTTATCTATTCACCTGTCCTAATTTGGGCTATTACAAACAAAGCTGCTATAATGCACAAGTTTTTATATGAACAGATGTTTTCTGTTTCTATTTCTTTTTCCTTGGGTAGAAACCTGGAAGTCAAATGGCTAGATAATATGGTAATCGTATGTTTATTAAAGTGATTGTACTAGTTTACATTCCACAAGCAGTATATGAGAGTTTCAGTTCTTCTATACCATCATTAACACTTGATATGGTCATTCTTAAATTTCAGCCATTCTAATAGTTCTATATGGATATCTTGTTATTTTAATTTGCATTTCCCTAATGAATTGTGATATTGATTTTTTTCTCCACAAGTTATTTATGTAATTTTCTTTGATGATGTCTATTCAAAACTTTCCCTCAGTTTTCATAATTTTATAACCTAGATTCAATTTCTTTACCTGATATGTAATCTGCAAATAGTTTCCCCAATCAATGGCTCTATCTTCATTCTCTTACTGGTGTTTTCTGGAGATCAGACGTTCTTAATTGTGATGAAAGTTATTTTTTTTCTTATGGATGCTCTTTTTTTTCTTGTATGTAAGAAAAATTTTCTTCTGTTTCCATCTAAAAGTTTCATAGTTCTAGGTTTTATAATTATATCTATTACCTATTTTTAGTTAGGTTTTAAATAAGTTGTGAGTATGGATCCATGCTAATTGTTTTTTCCATATGGATACTCCGTAGTTCCAGAACCATTTTTGAAAACATAAGCATTTCTCCACTGAATTCCTTTATACATTTATTGAAAATCAATTGACCATATATCTGTAATACTTTACTTGGCTCTTATTCTATTGATATAAGTGTTTATCTTGATGCTAGTACCATACTTTGATGACTATTGTAGCTTTATAAGACTTCATGTGAAGTAGTGTAATCCTCCAACTTTTTTCTTCTGTTTCAAACTAATTTTGATGATTCTAGATCATTTGCTTTTCCATATTACTTTTTTATTAAGCTTTTGAATTTTTTAAAAAGTCCATCATGATGTTGATTGGGATTGTATTACATCTAAAGGTCAATTTGGAGAATATTGATAATTAGAAAATAGTCTTCCAATGCATAAGCATACAATATCTCCCCATTTATTCAGTTATTTGTTAATTTCTCTCAGTAATGTTATATAGTTTTCAATATATGGGTCTTGGACATCTTTTGTCAGATTTATGCCTAAGTTCCCTTTTCATTCTTTTTTCAAAACTTATTTTGGATCAATTGAGTATTTCTGATTCCTTTTTTTTTCTATGATTCCTTTTTATGTTATTGACTTAGTTGTAACTCTTTATTTAATTATTTTAGTAGCTTTTTTAATCACATGATATACTTCTTAAAATTATTCTTGTCTTTCTTCAAATCATATGATACCATTTCACTTATAGTCTAAGAAATTTAAAATAACATACTCCATTTCTCCCCTCCTGGATTTTGTGCTATTATTATTATGCATTTTATTTTACTTTCATTTAAGTTATAAATCACATAGTACATTGTTATTAATTTTACTTTAAGTAGTTGATTATCTTTTAAAGGTATTTAAATAAGAAAAATAAGTCTTTTTATTTACTTATATAATTATCTTTTTCTATGCTCTCCAAATCCAATTTTCCCTCTGCTTGAACTTCTTTTAATATTTATTATAGTGCAGGTCTGCTAATGGTGAATTCTTTCAACTTCTCTATGTCTGAAAGTTTTATTTAAGTTTTCATTTTCAAAAGATACTTTCACATAGCAAAGAATCATAGGTTGATTCATTTTTTCTTACAATAATTTAAAGCAGTCTTCTGGTTTGCCTAACAAGAAGTCTACTATAATCCTTAATTTTATTTCTGTGTTTAATGTGTCATTAAATTTTACTACTTTTTAAGACTTTCCAGGGAGCCTGAGTGGCTCAGTCAGTTAAGCCTCAGACTCTTGGCTCAGGTTGTGATCCCAGGGCCATGGGATCCAGCCCTGCTTTGGGCTCCCTGCTCAACAGGGAGTCTACTACTTTCATTCTCGCCCTCTGCTTCTGCTTCTGTCCACCCCCACCTCTCCAAAAGAAATAAATAAGTCTTAAAAAAAAAAAAAGACTTTCTCTTTCTCTCTAGGTTTAACCAATTTGATTATGATGTGCTTTGGTGGAATTTTCTTCATGTTTGTTGGCTTTGGGATTTGTTGAATCCATAGATTTGTAGTTTTCATCTATTTTGGAAAAAGTCCAGCCTTATTTTGTCATATATTTTCTGTCTCCCCATCTCTTTCATTTACTTTAGGATAGATTTATATATCCATTAGTGGAAGAAGGAGAAAGAGAGGGAGAGAGAGACTGAGTTCTTAATGTATAATGGTGCCAATCTTTTCTTGCTTTCAGATTTTGAATTATACTTGGAAAGGCTTTGTCCATATACAGGTTATAAATAAATTCATTCATATTTACTTCTAATACTTGTGTGAGTTTACTTTTTACAACTCTAATTCATTTGGAATTTATTCTGGTGTACAATGGGAAGCACAAGTCCAATTTTAGTTATTTTCCTAACCACTATCCAATTATGCAAATACTATCTATTAAACAGTTCATCATTTATTTCCTAAGTGATTTCAGCTACCTGAAATTTGTCTTACATACTTTATTGCTATATATATTTGTGTATATTTCTAGACTCTCTGTTCACTTCCAGGTAGTTTTAAGTATGGAATTTTTAAAGCATGTTTTAACATCTAGAAGAGGAAGTCCCCATTCATTATTCTTTTTCCTCGTATGTTTAATTTTACACACTATAGAATGCATTCTTCTAGCTCAAGAAAGATGTGTATAGTACTTTATTGGGATTGTATTAAGTTTATATATCTAATTTGGTATAATTTGCATATTTATGATGCTCTTAAGAACTAGTGATGTCTTCTCATTTGTTTATTTTAAAATTATTTATTTTATAATACATGTATTAAATATTTTTGTTAAATTTATTCCTAAACTTCTTTATTTCTAAATAGATATTTTTTGTTATTATTATAAAAATATATTTAACTGGCTATTGTTTGATATAAAACTATTTAAATATTAATGTTATTTCCTGCTAACTTATTAAAATTTTTATTGCAGTTTTGTTTTCTTTTAAAATCTTACTGCTTTTCAAGCTATATTATCATGCTATTTACAAATGGAAATAATTTTACTTCTCTGTGTCCAATTCTTGTACTACCATTTGTTTTCATGCATTATCTACTGTGCTCAAGTACAAGGCATTTTACCTGACTTCCAATCCTTAGGTAAAAAAAAAGTGCCTAAAGGCCTCTTTTATTTACCCATTAATCATAATGCTGGCTTTGGTAGCTGTTATATGTAGTATATAGTATATAATATGTAATATGTAAAACATAACATATAAATATACATACTAAAATAATACATCTCATAAATATAATTAAAAAGTAGCCATTATGTCTTATTTTACTTTTAATTTCATTCAGTGTTTTAACAGAAATGAGTAGTATTAAATTTTGTCAAATACCTTTTCAGGATCCATATTGATAATGTTATTTTTCTCTTTTTCTTTAGATTATTTATATGGTAGCTACGTTAATGAATTCCCTAATATTAAGCCATTCTTGAATTCTTGTAATAAGTTCTATTTGGTCATATTACATTATTTTTTAATGTGCCTTTAGAGTGTTAGATTTAGCTTGCTAATATTATATTTAGAGTTTTTATATTGAAGTTTACAAGAGATTATTTTTCTGTTATAGTGCAATCTATGTCAGGTTATTTATCAATGATATACTTGCTTCAAAAAATAATTGGAAGTTTTCCTCAGTGTTATGTTCTGGAGCACTTTAAAGTGGAATGGACTTTTCTCCTTTTTGAAGGTTTAATAGAATACTATAAGAGCATCTTGGCCTTTTGCTTTTGGTCATGGTCCTTTAAGAACTTTCTGTTACTCTTATGGGAACTGGTCTTTAAGCCGCTAGCTCAATTGAGATCAATTTTTTTGTTGTTGTTAGAAATCTCATCTAAAAAAAAAAGAAATCTAGAAATTTCATATAGATTTTCAGGTTTATTTGTTTATATTTGTACAAATTAGTCTCTTGTTATTTTCCTTTTCACTACTCTGATTCAATAATAATATTCAACAATGATATAATTTGCTTATTTCACGTATATCCATTGTGTTCATTTTGTGTGCCAGTGCTAAATAAGTGAAAATTATTCTTGCCATTAAGGAAGAAAATTATTATTATTTTATTTATTTTACTTTCTAAAATGTAATTATTATTCAGATACTATTTTTATATTGTTTGTAACCCCTAACATAATCTTTGAACATGGAAATTATTAAGTGATAGCCTTAAAAGGCTGAATGAATCTTACACAAATTTTAAAAATTAAACCCAGCATGGAGTTAAGAATCATTATATTTCTCTATTCCAGAAAAAAAAAAACACACTAATTTATAAGTAGTACTAGTTAGTAGTACTATTAGTAGCACTAGTAATTTAATCACTCTACAATAAAAAAAAAATTCCTCCCTTATAGCTAAATATAATCTTTAACCACATTGGTTAAAAATATAAAATAAAGTAGAATGTATTATATTGATTTGGAAACTTTTGCTGAAGTAGTCAGTGATTCCCTAAGCTGTTATATCTGTCTGTTATGAAAGGAGATAAAAATATAAACATTTTGTAGTGTTGATTTATAATTCTGGGCAAATTTGTTGCGTTGCTAAATATGGTGGCCTAATTACAAGAACAAAAAGCTGTTTTAAGGTGTCAAATTAACAGATCTAAATTAAATCTTCAAATGACACTAACAACAGCTGTACTTTAATAACATTTTTTGATCAAAAGCCAAAACAAACAAACAAACAAAACAACAACAAAAAAACACATATTTTGAGCCATCATACTCTCTTCATAGACACGTGGTATTTTAGCTAATGCAGTGAGTTGTATATCAGATGACTTTAGGGAAAAAAGGGGGGGGTTGTTATTTTTTTAACTGGAAACTAAATATTTATGAAAGTATTATATGAGATGAGGTACTGAGATACATTTAGGAAGTTTTGTAACCCTTAAATTTATATGTAAGAGATGCATTTATGTCAACCTTATTTTTGTATTATAATACTTTGTGCAGCAGATTATGGATAACTGTGGTGCTGCCAACTTAAAATATTTTCAAGAGGAAACTTACATTCTGAATTTCTATGTTGGTAAAATAAATAAATGTTTATTGAGTGTCCTCAAATTATCACAAACTTTATTTATATTTATGACCCTTTCCAAAAGTAACATAGATTCTCCTCCAATTGCCTATTAATGAGGGGAGGCTTAATGAAGCTAAAAGTAGTGACTCCAATTAGTAAAATAGTTATCATAATTTTCTTTTCCTTTCTAGTCATTTTTTCTGATGTCTTGGAGTATTATGTAAAAACAACCAAATATGAATAGTTGTTTTTATTTTGAGAAAAATGAGTTTAAAAAAAAGTTTTCCTCAAACTTCAGAATAAGATGTACTAAATGTAACATAATTATCAGTAGATCTCAAATCTTTTTTAAGGCATGTAAAATGTACTACAGATAATAACTATGATTCACCTATACCATTATAACAGGTTGTGAAAAGTAATACAATTTAACTTAATTAACTTAACAGTGCCTTATGTTCAAGGTAGTATGCCACTTGGCATAAATCAGAGTATCAGGGAAAAAACTGCATTAGTCTAGAATCTATACACTAATTCTCTATAATTTAAAAAATCACATTAAAATAGTAATAAATCCAAAAAGTGCAAAGCAATGAAGTAAGCATTTTTAATCTTAGTTCTTTAATAATTTTAGCTTGAGTAAATTTAAGGGACTTTGCCTGAAGCCTCTTATTTGTCCAGAAAGTCTACATTTAATACAAAATCACTCATTCAAATATACATATAAAATGTACCAAAGAAAATGACACATTAATTATAATTCAATAGGTCAACTAATTATCTGAAATAATTTTGGAAATGCAGGTTATTTTCAGGTTTCTCTTGGATATCTGATTCCTTCTGAGTGCTTTGGGAGGAAAAAAATGAGATTTACATGTCTTTGCTATCTTCTGACTAATTAAATCTAAATTGGATCTCTCATGTTTAATCAAAACTAGAACTCATACTCTGAATCTAATTTGGTAGTAATAATAAACTAGAAAAAATTAACTAGTAATGTAAATAAATCCTTAGAAATTCATAAGAGTTTAAATTGGGAGTACAATTTTCATGTGTGGTTTAGAATAGCTGTTATGAGCATTTTTCTTTGGCTCTGAGTCACATTTTCCTTTTTAATCATTTATATCAAAAGTTTTGATTGTACACTGAATATTATAGATAATCTGTTTTTAGAAACTCTGGATTTTGTTATATTCCTTTGGAGAATGTTCAGTTTCTTTAGCAGCTGGTTAAATTATTGGCAGATCTTCTTGAGCTTCTAGAACCTTGGTATGGGGCTTCATTAGAGAGTGCTGGGATTGACCTTTCCTTTTTGTTTTTCCTCTGTCCAAGTTTGGATTTTATATCAATTTTATGTTGGCCTCAGAAAATGGAGAGCATTTTCTCTGCTGTTCCCCAAAATGTATATAAAAGACTAGAATAAATCTTACCTTGAAAATTTGACAGAAATGACCTTAATCCCATCTGAGCCTTGTGATTACTTATGAAATGATATTTCTCTTCTGATTCCATTTCTGGAATTATTAGAGGGACATTCAAAGTTTTATTTAATTACATATCTTTATTATGACAATTTCCTTTAACTTTTCCAGTCTGTTATAGAATTTTGTTCTTCTTTTTAATCTCTGCATTATATGTAGATATTACCTTTTTATATGTAGTTTCACCTCATTCTTAATATTGTTTATTTATATTTTCTCTTTCATTCTTCATCGTTTCACCAGAGAATTTTATATGCTAAGTACATTCCGTGTAAATGCTGGAGAAGAATAGTGTACAATGAAGGGGTTAGAGATATGTGTGATAAGATATGGGTCCCCTCATACCTTGGAGACTGGGAGAGCCAGAGCAAAAAACATTTGTCTTTGGGCTTTCAGCAGACTTTTCAGTTAACCACTGAATTTTGTATAATTACATAGTTTTTTCAATGTGTCAAGAAGCAAAAGCATTCAAGAAGCACTAGTTTGTTAATTTTTTCGAAGAAATACTTTTGGATTTGTTGCTCATAAAATAAGATAAATATAAATATCAAGCACTCAAAAATATGTTCAACTGTTTATTCTTCAGATAAAAGGAAATACAAATATATATCAATATTACCCTTTAGAATGACTAATTTAAAAAAAACTGAAAATACTAAATGCTGGTGAAGATATAGAACAGCCTGGTTTTTTCATAAAATGATGGTTAGCTGTTTAAAATAATACTACCACTTTTTTAAACACTTTGGCAGCTTTTAATAATGTTAAACTTAACTTATCCTAATACCTACTAATTCCATTCCTACATGTTTACTCAAATAAATGAAACATATGTCCAAAAAAATACTTGTACAAAATTTTCTCAGCAGCTTTATTTATATTAATCAAAAACTGGGGAAAATACTCATCATGAAGTGACTATATAAAGAAATTGTGATATATACACAAAAGAATATATAAACACTAAAAAGGAAAAATCATATGATATACTTTAAAACATAAGTGAATCTCAAAACATTGTGTTGAACAAAATAATCCATATACAAAATTGTGTATATTGCCTGATCTTATCTATATGACATATGAGAACAGTGAGGGAAATCAGAACAATGGTTACATCTAGTACATATGCAAGGTTAGATGCATTAGAACATAGACCTTTCTGGAGAAAGGGAAATATTTGAATGGGATGATAGTTACAGAGATGTAAACAGGCAGTCCTTACTTGGTATGGTAATGTTGGACCATTCAAGTTGAACCATGCAATCTTAATAATCAATGGGAAAAGTATTATTGTTATGTAACTTTTGAATTTTTTTTGTCAAAACATTAGAAACTCTTTTATTGTCAATTATAAATGTCTAGGACAATAGAAATAACACTAGTATCTATTTAGCACACTGTAATTTAAAACATTAGAAACACTGAGAATTAAAATGTTTTATTTCTTTATAAAAAGTTGAGTAGTTTGAACAGTGCTTGCCTTCCTCTTCTGTTCATAAAACTTACAGAGTGATCATCTTTTTTTCTGCCTCAGGGAGAATTATACTGCTTTCTAAGTTTGAAACAGCTTCTAACTTCTTATCCCTTGTGATTTGAATATCATAAAATATCTCTGAGAGATTTTTTAATGAGAAGTTTTGCCAGCATCACTTCTTCTGGGACATCTTCATCCTTTTTATCACAAACACTTTATTTGTGTCAGTAAGTTTGCTTTCACTAAGATATGGTTTCATCTCTAGAGTCTGACATTCCTACAATCAGTTATTTCTTGCATAACTTTATTTACCTTCTATTCAAATTTTCTTTCAGCATTATCAGTTCTAATTTTTTGTGTCACTTCCATCTTGGTTGGCTCATTTCTTCTTTTAATCCCTATTTGTATAAAATGCCACATGGGTTACACTGGGAGAAAGGGATTCACTACAACTACCTGCTTTGTTGTCTGTTTATAAGTTGGAAAATAAACTTCAATAACTAATCATTGACAGGCTGTGAAAGAAGTGATATGAAACACCAGTGATCATGATGCTCATCAGTTATTTAAATAGTGATTTGTACCCTGTCAAAATACCAACATTTTTCACAGGACTAGAACAAATAATATTAAAATTTGCATGGAACCCCAAAAGACCCAAATAGCCAAAGCAATCTTGAGAAAGAAGAACAAAGCTGGAGGTATCACAATTCCAGATTTCAAGATAAACTACAATGCTATAGTAATCAAAACAGTATGGGGCTGGCACAAAAACAGACACATATGTCAATGGAACAAAATAGAAAGCTCAGAAATGAACTCATGCTTATATGGTCAATTAATCTATGACAAAGGAGGCAAGAATATACAATGTCCCAAAAGAATGGGATATTCTTGCCATATGCAAACTGGACAGTTACATGCAAAAGAATGTAACTGGACCACTTTCTTACACCAAACATAAAAACAAACAAAAAATGGATTGAAGACCTAACTGTGGACCTGAAATCATAAATCTCCTAGAAGAAAACATAGGTAGTAATTTCTTTGACATTGGCAGTATCAACATTTTTCTAGATAGGTCTCCTAAATCAAGGGAAACAAAAGCAAAATTAAACTATTGGGACTACATCAAAAACAGCTTTGCACATCAAAGAAAACCATCAAAAAACAAAAAGGCAATCTACTGAATGGGAGAGATATTTTCAAATGATATGTCCAATAAGGGATTAATATCCACAATATATAAAGAATATATACAACTAAACACCAAAAAGACAAGCAAACCAATTAAATAAAGGGCAGAGGACCCGAATAGATTTTTCCAAAGAAGACATACAGATGGACAATAGACACATTAAAAGATGTTCAACATCACTAATCACTAGGGAAATGCAAATCAAAACCACAATGGGATAATACCTTACATCTGTCAAAATGGCTAAAATCAAAAAGGCAGGAAATAACAAGTGCTGGTGAGGATAGGAGAAAAGGGAACCCTTGTGTACTCTTGGAGGAAATGTAAATTGGGACAGCCACTATGGAACACAGTATGAAGTTTCCTCAAAAATTAAAAAAATAGAAACATCAAATGATCCAATAATTCCACTCCTGGGTATTTACCCGAAGAAAACAAAAACACTAATTCAAAAAGATATGCACCCCCATGTTTATTGCAGCATTATTTACAATAGCCAAGATATGGAAGCAACTTAATCATTCACTGATAGATGAATGGGTTGAGAAGATATGGTACGCACACACATATACACACACGCAAATATGATGCAGCCATAAAAAAGGATAAGAGGGTACTATGCTCAGTGAAATAAGTCAGACTGAGAGGGACAAATACCATCTGATTTCACGTATATTTGGAATCTAAAAAAGCAAAACAAATGAATAAACAAAAAGCAGACTCGGACCTATAAATACAGAGAACAAACTGATGGTTGCTGGTTAGGGTAGGGGTTTGGGAGGGATTGGCAAAGTCAGTGAAGGTGAGTGGGAGATATAGGTTTCCAGTTATGGAATGAATAAGTTACAGGAATAAAGCACACAATACAGGGTATTTAGTCAATGATATTGTAATAGCATTGTATGGTGACACATGGTAGCTATACCTGTGGTGAGCACAGCATAACATATAGAGATATTGAATCACTATGTTGTATATCTGAAACTAATATAACATTGTATGTCAACTATACTCAATTTTTTTTAATTAAGTAAATAAATAAACACATACAGGGCGCCTGGGTGGCTCAGTTGGTTAAGCGACTGCCTTCGGCTCAGGTCATGATCCTGGAGTCCCAGGATCGAGTCCCGCATCGGGCTCCCTGCTCAGCGGGGGGTCTACTTCTCCCTCTGCCCTCTTCCCTCTCGTGCTCTCTGTCTCTCATTCTCTCTCTCTCAAATAAATAAATAAAATCTTTAAAAATAAATAAATAAATAAATAAATAAATAAATAAATAAATAAACACATACAAATAAATAAATAGTGATTTGTGGACTAAAGACATAGCGGTCATAATTGTACTTTATGCAACTTCTCACAGATAGTATAGCATAGTCACTGAAATTTGAACTATGTTGTTGAGGGACTGGTATTATTTTTTAAAAAGATTTTATTTATTTATTTGAGAGAATAAACGTGAGCAAGGAGCTTGACATGGGGCTCAATTCCAGGACCCCGAGATCATGGCCTGAGCCGAAGGCAAATGCTTAACTGACTAAGCCACCCACGTGCCCTGGGGGACTGGTATTATTAAACTAAATTATAGTAACTGAAATCTGTGTAAATGGAAAACATGCCTGCATTTGTTAATACTTATAAAACATTGTATACAAATTATATCCTTTTATAAATTAATTTTTATCAACTAAAATCAGAAAAATATAAAAAAAGGTATAATTTCTAGCAGATAATACAATAAAAAGGGGAAAAAATCCCAAACAATCTAAAATTGTTTTAATTAATTAGAGTTTAACAATGTAGCTGGATATAAAATTATGAGGTAAAAACTAATTGTAATTATATATACCAGCAATAAACAGAAAATGTAATTATAAATGGCATTCCATTTTCAGTAATAATACAAATTGGCTATGAATACATCTTTAAAAGTAAATATAATTCATAGAGATTATCATTTTTATTAAAAGAAATTGAAATCAACCTAAATAGAATGTTACACCATATTCATAGACAAGCAGACTCCATATCATAGAAACTTATTTATTTGCAAATTGATTTGTAGATTGAATGCAATTTTAATCAATATCCCCAAAAGTATTTTTCGTAGAATTAGTAAGCTGATTCCTAAATTCAAATACAAGATTAAAGCCAAATAATAACCAAGACATCATTAAAGAGGGCAAAGAAAAGTAATGAATACTTCATATTCTATTTCAATGCCATGTATATTAAGATATAATCATTAAGAAAGTATGGTAGAAGAGACAAATTGACCAATGGAATGGAATAGAAACCACAGATACAGCCATTCTCATTTGAAATGTTATCCATGTCAGGTTTGTCATCCCTTGAGGAAGGAGAAACTACTTATTAAATAGTGCTAACACAATTGTTTATCCACAAATACAAAATAATGGCTAATTACTTCCCATGTAACCAGATATCAATTGCAAATGGATTTAAACCTGAAAGTTAAATTTAAATCTTATAGAAATACATCTATAGGAGTCCTGAGTAGTGAGGACATCCTTAAGCAAGACACAAAGATTTTAATCATGTTTTAAAAAATATGTAATTTTGATTATGTTAAAACAAAGAATTTCTATTCATCAACAGACAAGAAGAGACAAGCTATGAACTGGCAGGAGGTACTTGCAACACATAACAACATCATAGAGTACTAATAACATGAAAAATAAAAGAGCCTTTACAAATCAATAAAAAAATTCAACATTAAAACATGGGCAAAGGAGTTGTACAGGCATTTCCACAATCAGATATGAATGGCTTTTAAATAATGGAAAGATACTCAATCTTGAATACTCAGCGAAATATAAATTATAAAAATGAAATGACTTACAACCATTAAACTGTCAAAATTAAGAATTTTAAGAATACTAAATATGGATGAGGATGTATATAAATGAAGCCTGTTGGTAGGATATTACTCTGGTATAACTACTTTGGTAAACAATCTGGCTTTATAATATAAAATACGCTCTTTTTTCACCTACAAACCAACAGTTCTGCACTCAGTTGTATATCCTTGCAGAGATTCCCAATTGCAGTCAAGCTCTACCCCTGAGCTATACCCCCAGAGATTCCCAGTTGGCCTAAAGAGTCATATAGCTGTTCAGAGACTAGGTTAAATAGGTGTTAAGAAATCGATCCACTTTGCACTCAGGGTAGCCTGGTAACCCAGTCTGGTCAGCTCAAGCTGTGAACAGCCTTGTCTCTTTGCCTCAGGGTGTCATACATGGTCTAAGTATACTGTGAAAGGTACAGTGCTATTAAAAATAGCATTGTTTAGGAGAGCAAAAACATAGAAGTAGCTGCAAATGGAGGAGAACAGATAAATAAATCAAGGAATATTCAAACAATGGAATGATCTGCAGTAGGAAAATAAATGAACCCCAAGTTTAAGCAGCAATATGGATGAATCTTACAAAAATTATGTTGACGGGAAAAAGTACTCTCAGTACCAAATATATGTAATCTAAATTTAGAGACTGTATACGTTTATGTGTGTGAATATGCATGCACATATGTGAGTATATATATGATCAAACCATGTTTTTAATGGAGGGAAAAATAATACTAAAATTCAGGATGATGGTTTTCAGATGATTTTCTGATGGTTTCCTTTCCTGTTGGCCTGGTGGTAGGAAGACCAAGCAGTGGACTAGGGAAGAGTACACTGGTAATTACAGGGATAATGTTAGTATTCTATTTTTTAAAGTTACAAACACAACACACAATGGAGTAAGGGGGGCAGAAGGCATATAGGAGATTGTTTTTTATACCAGATGGGAGAATAATGTGCTATCATGCTTACAGGATGATTTAGTAAGCACAGAAAACTTCACGAGAGAACAGAGAGAAGGGGAATTATGCAGAAACAAAACTTTCCAAAAGATGGAAGAAAATGGGACTCACAGCACAAGTATTTAGGCTGGTTTCTGTAAGGGACAGGAAAATCCACTTATAAAAGGAAAGATCAAAGGCCAAATATACAGATATGTCTGGGTTGAGTAGTTTGGTAGTGGAAAGGTAAGGAAGTTCAAGATATTCAGCTGGGGGTGAGGCAGATGTATAATGTGAGTTAAGGAGGAAAAAAAAGTTATGAAATAGCCAAAAATAGAAGGGGAAATTTCTAACTTATGTACCCTAGGTATCTGTGGCCAGAAAATTAATCATATTAGTTGATGGTTCTAGGAAACTGCAATCTTGGGAGAATCAAACAAAAATATAACCAAGACTAACAAAATATTTGCAATTCCCTGCTGCCTGAAGCCCTTGACACAAATCATTAAGACTTACAAGCCACACTCTATTTTAATTATACTTATACAGATAAATACAGATGTAAATTCTAAAGAAATTTTGCCAATGGGAATATTTATAGTTTCCTTTTCTGAACTGGAATTTCCCATTGTCACTGTAAAATTAAGCCATTATATATTTTTCCATGATAAAATAAAGTAAAAATTTTAATAATTATAATTTAGGGCTTTCAGGAGTTAAGATGGCAGAGTAGTATGGGGACCTTGGGTTTATCTGGTCCCTTGAACACAGCTAGATTAACATCAAATCATTTTGAACAACTAGGAAATTGATCTGAAGATTAAGAAAACAATCTGCACAATTGGAGGGACAGAATGTGGCAGATGCAAGGTTCAGAGACATGAATTAGGAGAGAGAAAAACCGTGGTGCCATAGAGGGATGGGAGCCCTTTTAATAGAGAGAATTCAGGAAGAGAGGGAGAGAGTGGGAGAGAGAGCAGTATGTGGGGTTTGCGCAAGGTTCTGTGGAGTGGGTATCACCAGGGTCGCACAGGAAGAGAACAACGTTTCCCTTCCTGGAGTGCATTTGGAAGAGGGTATTTTGCCTCTCCAAGGACAAAAGCCCCACAAGGTGGTATTGAGCAGCCATTCAACAGAAGGGGACAGAGGCACACAGAGCGCAGATAACCTGGTTGCAACTTTTCACTATGCTTCAACATAGACTCTGGGCACTCAAGCAGGTGTGCAACTGCCTTTCTGGGACAGTAAGGTGCCAAGTGCAGCACTGTGAGGCTCTCCTCCAAGGGAAGGGAGAAGTCCACACACTGCTGGGTACTTTAAGATTTGTTGTTTTGAATCCCAGCCACCAGCCAGAGATAAAACACAGGAGAACTGTGGGGCTGGTGTGCCAATGGCAGGGCACAGACTGCAAGTTCCCCTTACTGGGGACAAGAGGGAAAGGTGATGCCATCTTACACACACACACACACACACACACACACACACACCCTATTTCCTCCCCCTCCTATCCATGAGCACCTTCAGACTTCAGAGAGAAACAGCACCTCCAGCAGAGGCTGGAATTGCTTACACCAAACTCTGCCCCCCTGTACCCAGCAGGGGCTTCTTTATTAGGGCAAGTCTGACTGTGACTATGAGCCAGTGCTGTGGGCCTCACCCTCAGAAGACCAACATAGGCCCTCCACATGCATCAAGGCTACTAATCCTAGAGTGCTTTAAAGCATCAGCTTCAGTTCCAGTGGAAATAGGACCAAGCTTTTCTTTCTTTTTTTTATTTAGTATTTTTATTTATTTTTATTTTTTATATATTTATTTATTTCAATCTTTTAATTTTATTTCTTTTTTCTTTTTTCTTTGGCATCAGGCTTTTAGTTTTTTGTTCATTTGTTGGCTTGCTTGCTTGATTCTTTTCCTCATTCTTTGGATCAGGCTTTTTCCCCCTTTCTTTTTTCCTTCTTTCTTTTTCTTTGGAATCAGACTTATACTTTTTTGTTTGTCTGTTTGTTTGTTTTCTTCTTCCTTTTCCTTTTTTCTTTTCTTGGATCAGGCTTTTTTTAAAATTAAGCTTATCTTAACAAACAAATCAAAGCACACCTAGTTAAAGGTCCAAACACTCCCCACTGCAAGCAAGGAGGAACTCTGCAGAGGACTGACATGTGAGAAAGAGCAGCCAAAACACAACAGCAGAATGCACAGAGCATACGCCAGAAACACTTCCTAATCACAAGGCCCTGGACAGTGTAGGGCCCCTTCTTAATACAGTATTACTCTCAGGAGCAGGAAACATAACAAATTTTTATAACACACAAAAGACAGAAACCTGCACATAATGACAAGATGGAGGAATTCTCTCCAAAAGAAAGATCAAGAAGAAATTACAGTCAGGGATTTGCTCAAAACAGATATAAACAAAATTTAGAACAACAGTCATAGGAACACTAGCTGGGCTTGAAAGAACATAGAAGACACCAGAGAAACACTGGCTACAGAGATAAAAGACCCCAAAACTCGTCAGGATGAAATAAAAAAATGCTATAACTGAGATGCAAAATTGACTGGGTGTAATCACAATGAGGATGCAAGAAGCAGAGGAATGAATAGGTGATATAGAAGACAAAATTGTGGAAAATAATGAAGGTGAAAAGAAGAGGGAAAGAAAACTATTTGATCATGAATATAGACTTAGGGAATTCAGTGACTCCACAAAGCACAATAATATACATATCATAGGAGTCCCAGAAGAAGAGCAGGAATAAGGGACAGAAGGTCTATTTAAGCAAATTATAGCTGAGAACCCCCCTAATCTGGAGAAGGAAACAGGCATTCAAGTCCAACAGGCACAGGAAACTTCCCTCAAAATCAACAAAAACAGGTCAACCCCAAGACATACCATAGCGAAAGTTGCAAAATACAAAGATAAAGAGAAAATTCTGAAAGCAACTAGGGATAAAATGTCCTTAACCTACAAGAATAGACACATAGGTTAGCAGCAGACCTGTCCACAGAAATATGGCAGATCAGAAGTATGTGGCATGATATAGTCAACATATGACTAGAAAAAGTATGCAGCCAAGAATACTATACCCAGGAAGGCTGTCATTCAGAACAGAAATAGAGATAAAGAGTTTCCAAGACAAGCAAAAACTAAAAGAGTTTGTGAACACTAAACCAGCCTTGGAAGAAATATTAAAGGGGACCCTTTGAGTGGGAAAGAGAGACCAATAGCAACAAAGTCTAGAAAGGAACAGAGACAATCCATAGGAACAGTGATTTACAGGTAGTATAATGGCACTAAATTCATTTCTATCAATAATTACTCTGAATGTAAATGGACTAAATGCTCTGATCAGAAAACATAGGATATAGAATGGATAAAAAAATAAGACCCATCCCTTGTGCTGCTTATAAGAAACTCATTTTAGACCCAACGACACCTCCAGATTGAAAGTGAGGGAGTAGGGAACCATCTATCATGTTAATGGACATCCAAAGAAAGCTGAAGTAGCCATCCTTATATCAGACAAACTACATTTTAAACCAAAGACTGTAATAAGAGATGAATAAGGGCACTATATCATAATAAAGGGGTCTATCCAACAAGAAGATCTAACAATTGTAAATATTTATGCTCCTAACATGGGAGCAGCCAAATATATAAATTAATTAATAACAAGCTTAAAGAAACTCATTGATAATAATACAATAATAGTAGGGGACTTTAACACCCCACTCACAGCAATGGGCAGATCATCTAAACAGAAGATCAACAAGGTAACAATGGCTTTGAATGAGAAACTGGACCAGATGGACTTAATAGATATATTCAGAGCATTTCATCCTAAAGCAGCAGAATACACATACAAGTATACATGAAACATTCTCCAGAAGACCACATACTGGATCACAAATCAACCCTCAACCAGTACAAAAAGATTGAGATCGTACTGTGCATATTTTCAGATCACAAGACTATGAAACTTGAAGTCAACCATGAGAAAAATTTTTAGAAAGACCAAAAATACATAGATGTTAAAGACTATCCTACTAAAAAATGAAAGACTGAAAATATATGGATACACGGAGATTAAAGAACATCCTACTAAAGAATGAATGGGTTAACCAGGAAATTAAAGAATAAATTTAAAAAAAAGGATACATGGAAGCAAATGAAAATGAAAACATGACAGTCCAAAACCTTTGGGACACAACAAAAGTGGTCATAAGAAGAAAGTATATAGCAATACAAGCCTTCTAAACTTACACCTGAAGGAGCTGGAAAAATAACAGTAAATAAAGACTAAAACTAGCAGAAGAAGGGAAATAATTCATCTCAGAGCAGAAATAAACGATATGGAAATCAAAGAAACAGACCAATGAAACTAGGTGCTGGTTCTTTGAAAGAATTAACAAAACTGATAAAACCCTAGCCAGACTTATCAAAAAGAAAAGAGAAAGGACCCAAATAAAATCACAGTGAAAGAGGAGAAAATACAACCAATACCACAGAAATACAATCACAAGAGAATATTAAGAGCAATTATATGCCAACAAAGGCAATCTGGAAGAAATAGATAAAGTCCTAGAAACATATAAAGTACCAAAACTGAAACAGGAAGAAATAGAAAATTAGAAAAGACTGATAACCAGCAAAGAAATTGAAGCATTAATCAAAAAATCTCCCAACAAACAAGAGTCCAGGGCCAGATGGCTTCCCAGGGGAATTCGACCAAACATTTAAAGAAGAATTAATACCTATTCTTATGAAGCTGTTCCAAAAAATAGAAGTGGAAGGAAAACTTCCAAACTCATTCTATGAGGCCAGCATTATCTTGTTTCCAAAACTAGACAAAGACTCCACTAAAAAGGAGAATTACAGACCAATATCCCTGATGAACATGGATGCAAAAATTCTCAACAAGATACTAGCTAATTGAATCCAACAATACATTAAAGGATTATTCACCATGATCAAGTGGGATTTATTCCTGGGCTTCAAGAATGGTTCAATATCTGCAAAACAATCAATGTGATACATCACATTAATCAAAGAAAGTTTAAGAACCATAGGATCCTCTCAATAGATGCAGAAAAGGCATTTGAAAGTAGGGATAGAAGGAACATACCTCAACATCATAAAGGCCATATATGAAAGACCCACAGCTAATATCCTCAGTGGGGAAAAACTGAAAGCTTCTCCCTTTGGTCAGGAACACGACAGGGATGTCCCCTCTCACTACTGTTGTTCAACATAGTACAAGAAGTCTTAGCCTCAGCAATCAGAAAACAAAAAGAAATAAAAGGCATCCAAATCAGAAAGGAAGAAGTCAAACTTTCACTCTTCACAGGCACAAAGAAATGGAAAAACATTCCATACCCATGGATTGGAAAAACAAATACTGTTAAAATGTCTATAGTACCCAAAGCAATCTACACATTCAGTGCAATCCTGATTAAAAACAAACAAACAAACAAACAAAAAAACCCAGCATTTTTCACAGAGCTAGAACAAACAATCCTAAAATTTGTATGGAACCAGAAAAGACCCCAAATAGCCCAAGTAATGTTGAAAAAGAAAAGCAAAGTGGGAGACATCACAATCCCAGACTTCAAGCTGTATTATAAAGCTGTAATCATCAAGACAGTATGGTACCAGCACTAAAACAGACACATAGATCATTGGAACAGAATAGAGAACCCAGAAATGGACCCACAACTATATGGTCAATTAATCTTCAACAAAACAGGAAAGAATATCCAAAGGAAAAAAAGACAAATGGTGTTGGGAAAACTGGACAGTGACACGTAGAAGAATGAAATTGGACCACTTTCTTACATATACAAAAATAAATTCAAAATGGACTCAAGACCTAAATGTAAGACAGTAAACCATCAAAATCCTATCGGAGAAAACAGACAGCAACTTGGTTATACCAACTTGGTTGCAGCAACTTCTTGGTTGCAGCAACTTCTTACTAGGCACATCTCTGGAAGCAAGGGGAACAAAAGCAAAAATGAACTATTAGGGCTTCATCAAGATAAAATGTCCTGCACAGCAAAGGAAACAATCAACAAAACTAAAAAGACGGATGGAATGGGAGAAGATATTTGCAAATGACATATAGAATAAAGGGCCAGTATCCAGAATCTGTAAAGAACTCATCAAAATCAATACCCAAAAAATAAATAATCCAGTTAAGAAATGGGCAGAAGACATGAACAGACATTTCTCCAAAGAAGACATACAAATGACCAACATACACATAAAAAGATGCTCAAGATCACTCATCATCAGGGAAAATAAATCAAAACCATGAAAAGATCCACCCCCTGTCAAAATGGCTAAAATTAACAACTCAGAAAACAGCAGATGTTGGGGAAGATAGAGAGAAAGGGGAATCTTTCTGCACTGTTGGTGGGAAATGCAAACTGGTATAACCACTCTGGAAAACAGTATGGAGGTTCCTCAAAAAGTTAAAAATAAAACTACCCTTCCACCCAGCAATTGCACTAGTAGGTATTTATCCAAAGAATATATAAATGCTGATTTGAAGGCATACATGTACCTGGATGTTTATAGGGCACTACCAAAAATAGCCAAATTATGGAAAAAGCCCAAATGTCCATTGACTGATGAATGGATAAGGAAGAAGTGGTACACACAAACACACACACACACACACACACACACACACACACACTGGACTATTACTCAGCCATCAAAAAGAATGAAATCTTGTCATTTGCAACAACATGGATAGAACTAGAGTGTATTATGCTACATGAAATAAGTCAGTCAGAGAAAAGCAAATATATGATTTCACTCATATGCTGAATTTAAGAAACAAAACAGATGAACATAGGGGAAGGGAAAGAAAAATAAAATAAGATAAAAACAAAGAGGGAGGCAAAACATAAGAGACTCTATAGTTAGTAGAACAAACTGAGGGTTGCTGGAGGGGATGTAGGGGGGATGGGCTAATTGGTGAGGGGTATTAAAGAGTGCACTTGTTGGGATGAGCTCTGGGTGTTATATGTAAGTGATGAATCACTAAATTCTATTCCTGAAACCAATACTACACTATGTGTTAACTAACTTGAATTTTAAATTAATACTAATAATTATAATTATAATTTAGAACTCATTATTGAATTAAAGCCCCAAAGAAAATTAAACCCTCTATTGGTATTATTTACCAAGTTTTGCTTTGTAACTAGTATTACTTAAAAGCACGCGAGCAGATGACAATCAAAATTGTTAGGAAGAGTAGTGGCATGGATTTTCACAGTGTAAGTAAGGTATTTAAAATTGTTGCATTAAAATAAGTGTTCTCCTTCAAAAACCCTGAGGAATGATAAATACTTATATCAAGATATTTCTATTGCATGCACAGGTAGAGAAATATATTGATTTTTGTGGGAGTTTGTGTTTGTGCCTGTTTTTTGTTTGTTTGTTTTTTTCTTCAGTGCTAGATTTCCAAGCCGTGAAGAAATCAACGTTTTTATAGACTTTACACTTTAAGAAGGGTCCTATAAACTCGGAAAACCAAACATACATTAACTAGTGCATCTCTCAACTCCTAGAAAGCATATTATGCAGTGCTCTTTCTCCTATAAAAAATTAAGTCTTACCAAATCTCTTTAAGAAGGCATATGCATAACTTTAGCATTCTACCTTATGAGACTGCCTCACTCCAACTTTCCCTTTCAAAGGGACTTATCCCAGGGAATTATCTTATTTTGTTGAACTATCCTGCCTCCGACCCCTCTCAGTGCTCCCTGCTGCATCCATGGGCATTCCAGGTACATCCACAAGCTTGTGTGTGGCCTGCCACCATATAGTCACACCTTGATGTCAAATAAATGTAGCACTATTCAACTACATTAACTAGTTATTCACTAGATTGTGCTTAATGTTTGTTAAAAAATTATGGTCTGTGGGCTTTTAGATAAATTTGACACTATTGAGAATATTAGGATTTCAAAGAACTTCAGTGAATAGGTCAAAAGTGACATTGTGAAAAGGACTACTTTAATGATCACTCTACTAATATTCATGTTTGGGTTTACATATTAACCTTAATTACATAATAATCAAACATCCATATACCCCTGTCTATATAAAACTATAGATGAATTCTATACTTCAGTGATATTGGTTGACTTTTTCCCATTTGGGTTTTTTTTTTTTTTCCAGTGCTCATCAAGGTAAGTGTACTCTTAATACCCTTTATCTATTTCACCCATTCTCCCCCCGCCCTCCTCTCTGGCAACCACCAGTTTGTTCTGTTTAAGAGACTGAGGCTTTTATATCTCTTTTTTTCTTTGTTTAGTTTCTTAAACTCCACATATGAATGAAATCATATGATATTTATCTTTTCCTGACTGACTTATTTCACTTAGCCTAATACCCTCTAGGTCCACTCATGTTGTTTCAAATGGCAAGATTTCATTCTTTTTTATGGCTGAGTAATATTCCATTATATATCTCTATCTATATATCTATCTCTATATATTTCACATCTTCCTTATCCATTCATCAATCAATGGATACTTGGATTGCTTCCATATCTTGACTATTGTAAATAATGCCACAATAAACATAGGGGTGCATATACCTTTTCAAATTATTTTTTTGTTTTGTTTTGTTTTCTTTGGGTAAATACCCCATAGTGGAATTACTCGATCGTATGAATTCTATTTTTAATTTTTTGAGGTAACTTCCATACTCTTTTCCACAGTAGCTGTACCAATTTATACTGCCACCAACAATGCACAAGGGTTCCTTTTTCCTCTGTATTCTCACCAACATGTGTTATTTCCTGTCTTTGATTTTAGCCATTCTGACAGGTATAAAGTGGTATCTCATTGTGGTTTTGACTTGCGTTTCCCTGATGATCAGTGATGTTGGGCATTTTTTCATGTGTCTGTTGCCCATCTGTATGTCTTCTCTCCAGAGCAGGAGTCACTTTGGGGTAGTGCCCGTCCCAGCAGGGTCTGCTTGCAGGATGTGATGTGGCAGGAGCCACTTTAGAGGGATGCCTACGAAGCAAGGTAGGTTGGATGGGGCAGATTTGCAGGAGAATGAGGGACAGTGTTCACAATATTAGCAAGATAGGTGGAGAGTGGTTCTCACAAGTGTCCAGCTATCTAGGCTTGGGGAAGAGGTTGGGGCCACAGACAGAAATGTCACCCTCCAGCCCTTTTGCTGTTGGAGAAGTTTCCTAAAGATCCCTGCCCCTCCAGCACACAAAATTGTAAATAAATCTCCTTCATGTATACCCCAGGTACTTTTCAAACTGCTACTCAATGCTGTAACTCTATGGTGTTGTTTGTTATGCAGGTATTGCCCTCCAGCTCTCCAAAAGCTAAACCTAGTGATTAATTTTAAATTACCTCAAGTTAAGCCCAGTTGATTGTAAACACTTGCAAAGTTAAGCCCCACTGGTTCCCAAAGCCAAATGTTATGGTAATTTGTCTTCCCCGTGCAGGTCCCTCTGTGCCTGAGGTGTCTGGTATGTGGTCTGCTCCTCTCCCTTCCCTGTGCTTTACTTTAGTTAGTCTCACCTAGAGTCAATCTACAGAATGAAATAAATATTTGCAATACAAATATCATAAAAATAAGTTGTTTCCAGAATATACAAAGAGCTCTTAATGAATAAAAAGTTGAAAACACAATCTAAAAATATGAATTGAATAGTCAATGATTAATAAATATACCAAAAACAAAACAAAACTCAACTTCATTAGGAAAATGCAAATTAACTCCATAATGGAATACTAGAACTCTATTTAATCTAAATATATCCATCACTATGAACTTGCAATTTTCTCCTAAGTGTATACTCAAAAGATATACATATGTTTACCAAGACAAAAATCTCTAGAATGTTCTGAGTGGCACTATTCATAATATCCTCAACCTGGTAACTATCTTCATGTCCACGGGATAAATGGATTAAAAAACTGGATAACTATGTTATAATATATTTGCACAATAGAATGTTGTGTATCAATAAGAACAAACACATTACAATTACAAACAATAGGGACAAATCTCATAAACATAATACTAAGAAACAGAAGAAATACACTAACAAGACATTTTATTATTCCATTTACATGAGTTCAACCACAGAACTAAGTCATGATGTGAGAGATTAAAAAGTAGCTAGACTTGGGTAGGAAGTGATTAAAATGGAACAAAAAGGGACTTCATGGAATACGGATAGCACTTTATTTCTTGATCTGAGTACCTGTTACACAGGTGTTCACTTTGTGAGAATCCATCAAGCATTATACTCATGATTTGTACATTTCCTGAGTGCATCTTATACTTTCAAAAAATATATAAGTAATAAAATCCATTCAGTTTCTCCTCTTTCAGAGTCAAAATGCCTCTTATGCTGGTGTTATTGCTTTTACACATTCATATGGTTACTTGTGCTTTGTTTGAACGAGTTTAGCTAGACTGTCTGGGATTTCTTCAAAGTTCTTTTTTTTCCTTCATCTCTTGATTTCTCAAAAGATCTTCTTTCCCTGCTTTCTTTATTGTGACAGGAGCTATATTTCTCACTTCACTCCTGTAATTTATAGTCTTGTGATTCTGATGGGAACTACCACTTTCTTTTGGCTCTTCTCCTTCCTTAATTTCCCTAGAAGTTCTCTTTTCTCCAATTTCCCTCCTTTAAGGATCTCAGAGGAACCTGTCCTTGAGGTAGGGCTTCTCTGATCCTCTAATTAGAAAGGCTTATTTTCTCTCTAGATTGATACATTCTATTTTTAATATATATTGAAGAGATGTGACACCAAACTACAGCCTAAAATGTATATATGTAGTTGTTTGGTCCTCCGTCTGACATTCTTTTTTTCTGAACAACAGGAAAAAATGTGTCTTCTAATTCACAGAAAGAGTAAAATCAATTTTATCATGTTACCATGTTAGGTTCTTTTAACTAAAATATAAGTTTTGACCATATTTCAATGAAAGAGTCATGAATATTGAATTTCACTGAAATAGATGTAGAACTAGGTCTGCTAAGATAAGGTAGCTTTTGGTATCTTTGATTTAATAAACAGGATTTTTAGGTACTGTTTTGACCACCAGAGGTAGCTTTTATAGCAGTACTGAAATTACAGAAATGCAGTGAGAAAAAATAAAAAATTAATTGGGTAAAGAAATGGTGGCACATTTAAATTGTAAAAGTTAAATCTCATGCATGCAGAGTCTATGAATAGTTCGTGAATAGACTTTATTAAAATCATGCATGGTTTATAGAGACGCCATTGATTTAAATAAGTGAAAACCTCATATATGTCAGATGACATGAATTTATAAAATTGAACATCAGAAAGATATTGACTTTTATTGTTTAGCATAAAAAATACAAAAATCATTGATTATGATATAGAATTTCATTTAGTTCGAGATCACAAGTATAAAGAAATGTATAGAAAAATACAAAGTAAAATGTAAAATATAGCATAATTTAAAGTTGAAAGAAGTAGAAATTATACACCAAATGAGGATACAGAAGAGTGCAAACCTAGTAGAGAAAGATGCAGTGATCACTCCAGATTGTAGTTTGAATCAGCAGGATTGATAAGAAAGGAAATATACTGCATGGATTAGAGAAATTGCATGGTAATTCCCTGTACTATTCATTTAAAGCTCAGGACAGATGCTGAATTTTGAAAAAGATTAAAAAATAGAACATTTAGGAAATGATAAACAAGTTCAGGTGATATAGCACAATGAAAAAGAACAGTAGACAATGAAGGCAGAAGTGTGTGTTCTTGAGGTGGCAGCAGTGATGCGACCAGTACACCAGAGGTCATAGTCAAGTCATCTCATGTCTCTCAGCCTTACTGTTCTCATTTGTCAAATAAAAACATTTACAAAATCATATCATAATTCTACTCAGGTCTCATATTTTCCTATGATATGAATTATGAATACATGAAATGGAGAGACTACTGATATAGTTGGCTTTAAATATGTGTAGAGGCATTCTATAAAAGTTGGTAAACTACTCACCTCATTCATAGATAACAGAACTGGGGTAAATGGGTTTAATCAGAAGTAAGAATAATGTAGGTTAGGTCAATGATTCTTAATTCTCACTGGGAATCTCTTTATGAAATACAGGCACCAGTCTTTGTCCCAAGATTTCAAATGGTCTGGGGCATGTCCAGGCATCAGTGTGTTTTAGCAGTCCCCCTAAACGTTTCTAATTTTCATCCAGGTATGGGAACTTCTGGATTAGATGTAATAAAATACTACCTGTGAACTTAAGGTTACAGATAATCTCTTTCCCTGGAGCCTGTAAATATTAGAAAATCATTAACTACAAAATGAACACTAAACCACAAAAATAATTAATATCTATTTATACTCTAATATATTTACTAGATACTTCTAGGTGCCTTGACTACATTACTGTACCCACACTATGGTAGACCTATATGATTTTACCTTCATCTATAGAATTTCATTTGCCTCTAGTTCAATACCATCCTGATGAAGTTACGATTAAAAATAAAGAAATGGAGGAATGTCTGTTCTTTTACTATATCCTATCATCTCCAAAAAGCATTACATTAATATAAAATATCTATTAAGTGGGGGCACCTGGGTGGCTCAGTCGTTAAGCATCTGCCTTCAGCTCAGGTCATGGTCCCAGGGTTCTGGGATCAAGCCCCACATCGGGCGAGCTCTCTGCTCGGCTGGGGAGCCCACTTCTCCTTCTCCCACTCCCCTTGCCTGTGTTCCCTCTCTCGCTGTCTCTCTCTCTCTGTCAAATAAATAATAAAATTTAAAAAAAAATAAAATAAATAAAATGTCTATGAAGTGAATTCAGCATAAAAGATGGCTTAGTTTTCCCATATAATCCACATCCCCAAATTAAACTTGAAAGTATATTTTCTTCTAGAAAATATTATCTGTATTTTAATTTTAACTGCAGAAACTTAGATTTCCAATTGAATTTGGCGTTCTTAGAACTAGGACATAAAATTACTATGTTCTTTTTCAAAATTTCTATTGAAGTCAATATTATGACTTTCACTATATCAGAAATTCTTTCCTTTGTGTTGTTTCATGCAGTCCCTGTGCTATAGGCATTTTATGACTCTTTGAGATTAAGATATTTCAAACCTCAGTGATTATATGTTTCCACAGGGATATTAGAAACAGACTTTACAGTCTCTATACACAATGCAATTTTTAAAATAAAATTCCATAAATTAAGGCTCTCATAAACCTTTGGAAATGTTGCTGTTTTGAGCAGCTGTTTTGTTGCATTTGATCCCCACACTAAGGCAGAGTTCACGGAGATAGGGTATTTAAACCTGGACTGCCCTTAATTAGCATGAAGGTCCTGTGAAAAGATTATGCCTTGACAAAGGGCTTATGCCAATTAAAAAATTCCAGACAGAAGCTCAATATGTAATCACCATTTCAAATACACTATCAAATATACCATATCAAAATATACTATCTTAAAGAAAATATCAGCTGCGGGGCGCCTGGGTGGCTCAGATGGTTAAGCGTCTGCCTTCGGCTCAGGTCATGATCCCGGGGTCCTGGGATCGAGCCCCACATCAGGCTCCTGGCTCAGCGGGGAGCCTGCTTCTCCCTCTCTCTCTGCCTCTCTCCCTGCTCATGCTCTCTCTCTCTCTCTGTCTCTCTGTCTCAAATGAATAAATAAAATATTAAAAAAAAGAAAAGAAAATATCAGCTGCATCTATTGACTATGACACACAGCTAGAGGGCTGGAGGTAGAGGGAGGCTAAACTGGATTGGTCAACGGAAAAATTCAAACTTCAGCTTCCATTCCACAAACTAAGTATACAAGATAAGGAAAAGTCTTGTCATAGGACACTCATGACAGCATTAAAATCACTTAATCTGAGAAATTTTAGTAATGTAAATTTCACATATGAGCCATAAGTATCTAAATGAATAGTAAATCACTTTTATTATTTGTTTCAATTTTATATAATCTTCAGCAAGAAATACGACAAGATGAGACCTTTTAGGTCCAAAAGATAGACAAGGACAGTAACCATTTGGGGATGATTTTGAAAATTTTGCTATTTTTACTAACTATTTACTATTTGCTTTTTAACTGTTTTGTTTATTTCTCTATGGGAATCAGAAATAATACTTTCAAAATGACTTCTAAGTAAAGCCAAAATTCTTATGGCACTTCTATGGTCTGAATATTTATGTCCCTCAAAATTCATATGTTTAAATCCTAACCTCCAAGGTGATGGTTTTAGGAGGTGGGGACTTAGAGAGGTGCTTAGGCCATGAAGGTGGATCCTCTGTGAATGGGATTAGTGCTGTTTAATAGAGACTCCAGAGAGTTAGCTTGCCCCTTCCACTGTGTGAGGACATAGCAAGAAGTCAGTAGTCTGCAACCTGAAAGAAGGCCTTCACAAGAATCTAACTGTTGATACTGGACTTTCAGCAATCAGAACGGTGAGAAAGAAATTTCTGTTGTTTATAAGCTATCCAGTCGATGGTATTTTGTTATAACAGCCTGAGGTTGACAGGCAACCTACAAAGCTTTATAAAATGTGTGCTCCTTCCTGTCATTTACCACTCAAACCTTTCTCATAATATGTCTCCCCTCACTCTGCCCCAACCACACTAGCTGGTTATACCAGACATATTCCCTCTGCAGGATCTTTGCACCCACTCAGTCTGGAGTTCCCCAGGGTGGGATGAGAGAGCCATTTGGTGCCATGCACCATGACACATACTTCATTAATTTTTTTATTAACTACCCTACTAACCTCAGAAGGAAAGCATATATAATTATTTTATCCATAAAAGAAAAAATATTTTATTTTTCTTCCTATTACCAATATACAGTGTTGAGCCTTAGCTAACATTTACCAATCCCTTACTCGATGACAGGTACTTCATAAAATAGATATTATTCCACTTAATTCTCAAAAAATCTGTCATATAGATCATATAGTACCCTTTCTGGAGGATACTAAAGCCAAAATAGCTCAGGTAATTTTTCCAATATTACACAGCTAAGTGGAGAAGCAGGACTTGTACCCAAATGTCTAAACTACAGAACCTCCTAATATAAGCACTGGGGCTGGTATATGGTATTACACAACTAAATGACATTATAGTTGCCTATATTAAATGTTAGGTCACATATATGTAAGATCAGACATTTAACTGTAAGCTTTAGTTGACTGCTAAAAAGTATTTTTCCTATTTCTGATAAGTGCACTTGTTTTGGAACATGTGCTTCAAGGCCTGCATTACCATCAAACTAAACTAGGCCACTATCATCCTATATCTGGAATTGACCTAACTCTTCTTATATCTTCCACTCTTGCCCCTACCCAAACCATTCCCCACAGAGGAGAAAAGAGATCTTATTAACAAGAGAACTGAAACCATGTCTTTCGTTTACTTAAAACTAGTTGGTGCCTCCAAAGACATTTGGAAATCTACCATGACCATAAACCGGGCCTGATTTGGCCCTTGCTGATTCTTACACATTCATTTTGAGCCACTCTTTATCTCTTTCATTAAGCTCCAGGTACACTGTATTGTTTTTATTTTTCTTCAACTTCCAAATGGCTTTCCTTCCTCATGGTCTTTACAAAACCTTCCATGTCCCTATATTCCACATCTCCTCACACTGCCTGGCAAATTTATTCTTATCCACTAGATTTCAGCTTATATGTCATCTTTTCTGTCCTCTCTATCTAAAATACATGTATTGTTCTCATTCTGCTCTAAGTTATTTTCTATTTCAAAACCCTGTTTGTTTCCTTTAGGATAATTATTATAATTCATAATCATTTTGTTTATTTACTTTTTTAAAACTCATTATAATGCCAACTTCATGAGAATAGTGATTGTGTCCATTTTTTCATCACTGTGCCTTCAATAACTAGCATAGAGCCTAGAACAGAGGACCAGCTAGTAATTATTTGTTAAGTATATTATATTATCCTCCAAGATAAAATAATAATGGCTTCCAATTTCAGTTAAGATGTATTTCAGATTTCTTAGCCCAGCATTCAAGGTTCAACCAAGACTTTACTTGATTCCCTTTTCTTCTAAACCTACTCAAAACACTCTATAAACTGGCACACCAAATACCTCCAATGTGTTCCTGGACATCTTTACTCACATCATTTTCTTTTGCTTGAATGTCCTCTACTTTTCAAAATTGTGCAGATTTCAAGTACAAATCTTCCTTGACTTATGATGGGGTTATATCTTGATAAACTGATCATAAGTTGAAAATATCATGTCAAAAATGCATTTAATACTCCTAACTTATATCATAGCCTACCATAAAGGTGCTCAGAATACTTAGATTAGCTTACAATTGGGCAAAATCACTTAACACAAAGCCTATTTTATAATGAAGTGTTGAATATCTCATATAATTTAATAAATACTGTATTGAAAGTGAAAAATAGAATGGTTGTATGTGTACAGAATGGTTGTAAGTTTATCAGTTGTTTATCCTCATGATCACATGAGTGACTAGGAAGCATGGCTCACTGACACTGCCCTATATAATAACAGTATTGTACTGCATGTTGCTAGACTGAGAAAAGATCAAAATTCACAATTCAAAGTAAGGTTTTTATCTACTGAATGCATATCATTTTCACATCATCACAAAGTCAGAAAATCATAAATTGAACCATCATAAGTCAGGGACCACCTGTACATACACTCTAGCTTTAGGAAACCTTTCTTCTTTCCCCATTATATCATGTCCCCTTTCAATGAAAATTAATTGACTATAATCTAAATTTCTTTTGGACTTTGAAATGTCTCTTTATATAGAGGAGTGCTTTCAAGCATTGAAGCTAGAGAAACCTAGTTGCCCATCTTACTCCACCATTTACTATCTGGAGATCTTTGTTTCTTCATGTATTATATTATAATAAAATTATGCCTATGTCATCAATTTTTTGAAAATTAAACTTATAATGCATATAATGCCCAAATACAGTGATCACTGTCATATACTGAGTACTCAATAAATGTCCATTATTCTAAGTCATAGGAGAACTTAGATTTAGTTAATATTACATTTATTTGGTTATATGCCTATGAACTACAAAGAGACTACTATAAACTTCCTAAAGTCTATGAAAATATGTTATTCTCATCCTGTTCCACAATCTCTTATGTAAAGAAGGTATTCAATTAATATTTGTTGACTTGACTGTACTGTTTAAAGAACACTTTTTAAAAATGAAGCTTTGGGGGCGCCTGGGTGGCTCAGTTGGTTAAGCGACTGCCTTCAGCTCAGGTCATGATCCCAGGGTCCTGGGATCTAGCCCCGCATCGGGCTCCCTGCTCGGCTGGAAGCCTGCTTCTTCCTCTCCCACTCCCCCTGCTTGTGTTCCCTCTCACACTGTCTCTCTCTCTCTCTCTCCCTGTCAATTAAATAAATAAATAAAATCTTTAAAAAAATAAAAAAAAATAAAAAATAAATAAAAAATAAAAATGAAACTTTGTCTGTGTGCTTCTTCCAGAAACAGGAAAACTGTAATTAGCTCTTATTGTGAAAAAAATTCATAAATCTGAATTGCCATGCAGTACTTTTTCTTCTACCAGTATATGATGTATATAATGCTTAAAAATAATTAGAAACTCTTTGGAGATAATCAGCTTTCCTTCATACTCTATCTAGAATGTATTAAATTGCATTTAACAGAGTCCTGGGCTTGGAATTCTGTAAGTCCTCACTAGAAGCAGGTATCTGCCGTGTTGGTTTTGTTTGTTTGTTTGTTTTGTTTTGCTTTGTTTTGGTTTTTTCTTTTAGAACAGTGACTCCCACATGCCACAGACAGGTTAAGTTAGAATTACGTGTGTTGATTATTAGCATCACAGCTTGCTGGACTCCATGTCTGACTCACTCATCAGAATCTCTGGGGTAAAGCCCTGGAAATTATACTTTATACAAACACCCCAAGAGATTCTGATTTGTAGCAATGTGTAGAAAACTCTCTTCTAGAAAAGCAGCTTAATGGAATCACCATGTACAAAATAAAGGGCAGTAGACTTTTATATTTACTATTATTTCTATTGTATCTTCTGAAATGAGAGAAGTTTCAAGCTTTGGACTTTCCTTTCACAGAGAAGTCTAAATCATGCTCTAGTACATTGCTTCTCACTGTAAAATTAATAATAAATTTAAACATATAGTTTCCCATTTCTTAATTAGTAAATCCTTTTAAATATTCTGATGGAGCTATAAAATTTTAAAAATGTATAATTTACACAAATAGAAGCTTGTCATTACAGAACAAGTATCAATGAAATAAAAAAATAATGCATGAGTCTATTGACTTATAAGATCTGAATCACGGCAGCAGTTTTGAAACTGTTTATTCATCTTGTTGTTGAGTAGTATTTCATTTTATAAATATACCATATTTTGCTTCTCCACTCGCCAACTGATAGGCATTTGGATTGTTTCCAATTTTTGGTTGTGAATGCTGCTGCTATGAATATTCAAGTACAATATTCAAGTCTTTGTGGGGATATATGTTTACATTTCTCTAGGGTAACTACATAGAAGTGGAATTGTTGGTTCACATGGTAACTTTATGTTTTTAAGGTTTGTTTTTTTTTTTTTAAGATTTTATTTATTTGACAGAGACTGACACAGCGAGAGAAGGAACACAAGCAGGGGGAGTGGGAGAGGGAGAAGCAGCCTTCCTGGGGAGAACGGAGCCCGATGCAGGGCTTGATCCGAGGACACTGGGACCATGACCTGAGCTGAAGGCAGATGCTTAACCAATGAGCCACCCAGGCACCCCATGTTTTTAAGGTTTTAAGAAACTGTTAAGGGCGCCTGGGTGGCTCAGTTGGTTAAGCGACTGCCTTCGGCTCAGATCATGGTCCTGGAGTCCCGGGATCGAGTCCCGCATCGGGCTCCCTGCTCGGTGGGGAGCCTGCTTCTGCCTCTGACCCTCCCCCCTCTCATGTGCTCGCTCTCTCTCGTTCTCTCTGTCTCAAATAAATAAATAAATAAATAATCTTTAAAAAAAATAGAAACTGTTAAAATGTGTTTTTGCAAAGTGGCTTTGCCAGTTTACATTTCCACTGGGAATGTATAAAGGTACCTGTTTCTCCACATACTTGCCAACACTTGTTATTACATGCTATAGCATGAATGAATCTCAAAAACATCATTCTATACAAATGAAGCCAGGTACAAAATACCACATATTGTATGATTCCATGTGGATGAAATGTTCAGAAAAGACAAATCCATACAGACAGAAAGTAAATCAATTATTGCCTGAAAGTGGGAATAAGTGTTGACTACAAATGGTTATGAAGTATCTGGAATAATGAAAATATTTTTAAAAATGGATCATTAATTGGGGCGCCTGGTGGCTGAGTTGGTTGAACTTCTGTTTTGGCTCAGGTCATGATCTCAGCGTCATAAGATGAGCCCCACATAGGGCTCTGCACTCAGCAGGGAGTCTGCTTGAGATTCTTTCCCACTCCCTCAGCCCCTCCCCCCACTTACATGCATGTACTAAGACAGGGTCCTGTCTATCCAATCTGCAACCCTGTGCTGTTTTATGGGAGCATTTAGGCCATTCATGTTGAAAGTGATTATTGAAAGACATGAATTTATTGTCATCATGTTGCCTGTGAAGACCTTGTTTTTATAGATTGTCCCCATAAATTTCTGTTGTATATCACTCTTGGGGTCTTTCTCCTTTTATAGAACCCCCCCCCCAATATTTCTTGCAGGGCCGGCTTAGTGGTCACATGTTCTTTCAGCTTCTGCTGGTCTTGGAAGCTCTGCATTTCTCCATCCATTCTAAATGACAGCCTTGCCAGATAAAGTATTCTTGGCTGCATGTTCTTCTCGTTTAGTACCCCGAATATGCCTTGCCAGGCCTTTCTGGCTTGCCAGATCTGTGTGGATAGGTCTGACGTTATTCTGATGTTCCTCCCTCTGTACGTAAGGAATCTCTTACCCCTAACTGCCCTTAAGATGGTTTCCTTGGTTCTAAGATTTGCAAGTTTTACTATTACATGCTGGGGTGTTGGCCTGTTTTCCTTGATCTTGGGAAGGGTCCTCTCTGCCTCTAGGACTTGAATATTTGTTTCATTCCCCAGATTAGGGAAGTTCTCAGCTACAATTTGCTCAAATATATCTTCTAATCCTCTCTCTCTCTCCAACCCCTCTGGGTTTCCAATAATTCTGACATTGGAACGTTTCATGGTGTCACTTATTTCTCTGATTCTATTTTCATGGATTCTGAGTTGTTTTTCCCTGGCCTTCTCTTTTCCCTTTTTATCTATTAAATTGTCTTCCACGTCCCTAATTCGTTCTTCTGCCTCACTTACCCTAGCTGTTAGATTATCTAGATTAGATTGGATCTCATTGATAGCATTTTTTTTAAGATTTTTTATTTATTTATTTGAGAGAGAGAGAATGAGAGAGAGAGCACATGAGAGGGGGGAGGGTCAGAGGGAGAAGCAGACTCCCTGCCGAGCAGGGAGCCCGATGCGGGACTCGATCCAGGGACTCCGGGATCATGACCTGAGCCGAAGGCAGTCGCTTAACCAATGAGCCACCCAGGCACCCTTTTTTTTTTTTTAAAGTCATTGATAGCATTTTTAAGTTCTGCCAATTCACCTTTCATTTCTGCTCTTAGACACCTTATGTTGCCATTAATTGATTTCTCCATTCTAGCTATTGTCTTCAAAATTGCTAGCCTGAATTCCATCTCTGACATCTTGGTTATATCTGCATCCATTTGTAAATCTGTGGCATAAGTCATAATCTCTGAGTCTTTCCTATTTTGGGGGTTCCTCCTCCTAGTCATTCTGTTGAGGGGTGTTTGAGGGAATGTATAGGGTCCAAATTATTGACCACAACCCAAGCAAGATGCACCTGTTTTCTAGGGACCTTAGGGTTGCTGGCCTCTTGTTTTCCCAGCCTGTCTTCTGGGGGAGGGGCCTGCCGGGCTGTCACTCAGACAACCCTGTTTGGGCAGAGTTGCCCTGCCCCCTGTGGTGGGGCTTGGGCTCAGTGAAAACCGGTTTTTTGGGGCTTTCGTTCTCTGGCGGCTTTCCCTGGCGGCTTTCTGCCTCTCTTCCGAGAGTCAGAGCAGAAGAGACCATTTCCAATCCTCTGCTTCAGAGCACAGAGATCGCAGTCTGTTCTTCAGTGAGCTCTCCAGGCCACACTATCTCCGTTTCTGTCTGTGCTGCTATAAACTGCAGCGTCCTGGATTGTGCGCCCCTCAGCATGGCTTCCAGTCCTTGCCTCTAGGTCAGGGCTCCTCTCTGCCCTTTGTGGTCTAAAACTGCCAGCCACCCCCAGTTCCCACGCGGGGCCCTACCGCTCTGGTTTCTGTTCAGGGGGGCTGCCCTAAAGTCCTTTCCCCGCCGCTGCCAGTCTGCAAGTCTGTGCCCGGCCCCCAGCGTGGGAGGCTGTCGCTCACCAGTGGTGCAGGATCCCCATGGCCAGGCTCCCTCCCGCTGCCATTTATCCTCCGATATCTGCCCGCAGAATCACGGCTCCTGCTTTGTACCTTGAAACCAACTGCCTGCGATATTCTGTTTGTAGAGATCCAGATATGTCTTCTTACATCTCAGGCTGATTTCGTGGGTGTTCAGCTGGTAGATATCCAGCTCAATTCCGGGGACCAGTTGGAATAGGGTCCCCTACTCCTCTGCCATCATTTTCTACCACCTAATTTGTAATTTTTAATTTTTGTCTTATTCACTTTCTTTTCTCCTTCTAGAATTCCTATTAACCATCTAACAGAACACTTGAGAATGTCCCACAGGTCTTGGTGCTCTATTTGTTTTTGTCATTTATTTTTTCTCACTTTGTTTCATTTTGCAAATTACATTGCCTTATCTTCAAGTTGACTAATTATTCTCTGGCTATATGAAGTTTATTTACCAAAACATCAAATTGTTTTATTGAACACTGAAATCAAGTGTAGAACAGTAAAGACTGAGATAAATACTATTTATTTTTCTAAAGATAAATACTATTTATTTTTATTTATTTTTCTAAAGAATTAGAGTTAAACAACAAAATATTTCCTGCTCCACTTTCAGTTTAGTCCTCCGTGGGTTGTTGATCCTCAGAGAGGGTCTCTCTCCATGTCCCAGCACTTCTCCCAGAGATAGACTGGTGTTTTTTGTTATTTGGTGCTTGGTAGACTGATGGTGAGGTGCAGGATGATTCCCTTTGTTTTCCTGGTACAGCTTCAGACTTACACAGGTCCTATATCCCTGGGTCTCAATTGTGGGGTTTTCTATGTACCTGCCTCGCCCCTAAGATTAAAAGATTTCTAATTGAGTGTCCCTTTCTCTGCAACCTCACCAACATTTGTTGTTTTCTGATTTGTTAATTTTAGTATTAAGAAGGGCACGTGATGCAATGAGAACTGGGTGTTATATGAAACTGATGAATCCCTGAACTCTGCCTCTGAAACTAATAATACATTATATGCTGATTAATTGAATTTAAATAAAATTTAAAAAATTAAATTAAATTAAATTACATTTAAAAAAATTTTCTAAATGTCTGGGCCCAAGATGGTTTTCCCTCTCTTGGGGATAAAAGCATTTTTCTATTCCCTTCTTTGACCTGCAGTGAGTCTTCATTGGTGCTCTGGAGCAACAGGGTCTGCTGTTCTTCCTTAGTGACCAAAGGCTTTGTTCTTTAATATAAAGGGTGTCAACACTGACTGCTTCATGCTTCTCCTGCTGTGGGATTCCTTTCTCCAGGTCAGCTCACCAAAAGAAGCTTTCTCCAATTCCTCCCTTGTGAGCACCTGGTGGAGGGCCATAGAGAAAAACCGGTAAACAACTACTAACTACCTTGTGTCTTTGACTCCAAGGAATTCTATACTCTCATGCTATCCCACATTTGGCTTTCAGTAATTCACTGAAAAGTTTAGCTGAAGTTTGTTATCCACTTGTGTCATGATTAGTGCCTTTTTCTTACAAACTCTGTCATAGTGAGCCAATGCTCATTTTCTATCTCTTCTTAGATTTCAGTCTAGCTGTTTGCCCTGCAAACTTTGTTGTTTGATGGATTCAAGAAAAATTGTGAACTTGTAGATTATCAAGCTTTTCTTATAGTTAGGGTGAAGGTGATGCTTTTTTAGTTTTATAAATCCAAGTTGGAAACCAGAAATCCGTAATTTAAAAACAAACAAAAAACCTTGTTATCTGGTTATCAACTTTGTTTTTTAATTAATATGTTTTTTAATTAATATGATGTTATTTTTATCCAGACATTTTCATCTGATTTTCCAGGTCAGTGGAAACACCACTTTTTCATATTACCTCATACTATTTCTGGAATTGAGACCTTCTGGCTCATTCAGATGACATGAAGGTAAGCTGCATTTTATGCAAGATATTATTTACTTGTGCAGTCCACAGGGATGAAACCTAAGGCACAAGATATTTTGGAGAAACGCTACCATTGCCAAACCATAAAATTCAACTTTTGTCCTCCTAACCCAGGGTAAAATAGTGACATATGCTAGGCTCATTTTTCTAGATCTCCAAGTTCTACCATTTCCTGTGTCTTGACCTGGTAGTTTTCAGTATCCTATTGTTCACCAACATTAGTAATACCTCAGTACCTGAAACTTTTTTTTTTTAATTCAAGCTGGATGTCCATAAACAAAGTCTTTCTTTAACTTCATTGGCCTTTCATTAATATCTGTATGGGTTTCAGATATTGTAGGTAGTATAAATTTGAGCTATTAGAGAGTCAGTTTGTTATTTTGAATTTTCAGAAATTCTTCTTCTTTCACATAAATTAATGTCAAAGCATTTAATTTTTCTCACCAGTCCCTTTGTATGAACTTACTTTTTTCTTTTTATTCTAATTCATATTATCACTGACACTGTAGCACATGTTCCTCTTCACCCCCACACCTTGTATATGCTTAAGGGTTTTTCTTCTGCCCCATCTTCTCATTTGTAGAATTAAAGCCCTAAGTTCCCAGGTTTAGCAGATTCTCTCAAGACAGGCACCCAGATTTACATTTACATTCTTACTTCTCTGAGTTGGTGCTTTAGATTCATGTTTTATCTCTATGGCATATTAATATATAAACATAGACCAAATCTAAAAGAAATTTACAGTTAATTTTCATGTTCCCACCATCTATAGCCTACTATTAATTTACTAGGTATGTTTTGTCATATATCTAATCATTTCACCATCCATCAAAGCTCTTATTTTTAATTTAAAACTGAATCATTGACATTTCTATACTTCTGCATTAAATATATTAGCTTGCATGCCATTAAATAAAGTTCAATATCTGTTTATAGTTTTATTTTACTTTAATTGTAAACTTTACATACAACAAATTGCACAAATTTTAAGTGTATATTAATGGAGTTTTAACAAATGCATGTATCTATGTAATGCATCCTGTTATCAAGATACCAAACATAAACATCCGCACAGAAAGATTTCTCATTCCTCTTTGCAGTCAGTTCTTGCCTCCATCTCCACCTCCAGAGCAATCACTTTTTATCCTTTTTTTTCTTTCAAAATAGTTGGTATTTGTTCTGAAATGCCACAAAATGGATTTTTTATTATATTTGGTCTTTTCATAAGGTTTCTTTCATGTTTTTGAGATTCATCCATGTTGTTGCATGTTTTGGGAATTTGTTTTATTTTATTGCTGAGTAGTTTTCTATTGTATGAATCCACTCTCATATTGAGGTACACCAGGACATTTTTAAAAATAGTTTTTGGATATTATGATTAAAGCTACTATAAACTTTCATATATACATCTTTTGGAAGAACAATTTTCAGTTTTTAGGTAAGCTGCTAATGTTGACATAGCTAGGTAATAAGATGGGGCATATTTAATTCTATAAGAGGCTGCAAGATCTTTCAAAATGGTTACACATATGTTTCATATTCTCACCAACATTTAGTGTTAAAAATATTTTCATTTTCAGTCATTTTGATAACTATAATAATATCTCATTGGGATTATAATTTTCACTTTTCTGATGACTAATGATGCTTATCAGTTTTTCATGTGCTTATCAGCTATTTGCATGCCAAGTGTCTGTTCAATTCTCTTGTTCATTTATTTTTTATTAGATTGTTTTCTTTTTATTGTTGAGTTGTAGGAGTTCATTTAACATCCTGGACACCAGTCCTTTCTCAGATATATCTTTATGAATCTTATCCTTTTGACACTTAGCTATGTATTTAACTGGCTTTAAATATGGATTTTTAGCACTTTTGTAGTGGGAAATTTTATTGGGATATTTCATTTTTTATATTACCTGATATTAGAGGGGAAACTTTATGTTGTCTATCTACCGGTAGGTACAATAGATTTCTGTTAGCTGTAGAAGTTAAGAGTTTGGGAGGATAAATTACTGTATAATGCCTGTCTCAGTAGTATACACAAGAGCATAACCAAATGCCTTATTGCTGAACAATATGAAGATGGATATAATTTAAATCACATATATTAAACATACAATATGTGACTAGCACTATTTTAACAAGAATGAGAAAATATCTTTATCTTTGAAAAATATATAGTCTAGATAAAAAGAAATAGATAATATGATTAAACAGCAGAAAAATGTACAAAACCACAAGTCAACAAATAAATATACAATTGTGTCTGTTAGATATAAGTATGGTCATTATTCACTGTAGTTAAAGATCATTTAAAGCTAATGTAGGCATATCCAGCATTACAAAATTGAAATGGACCCTAAAGAACAATCTATATATATAAAAAGAAAGTATTTGAATAAATTCACAGAAGTGGAGAGAATCATGACATGTTCATAGTGTATTACATTGGGACAGTAAAAAATAAAGTTGGAGCAGTTATGAAATACTATGTTATCAAGAGCTTTGCAAGTCAAGCCAAAGTACAAAAATGCACTGCAATAGGTGAGAATGAATCAACATAAGGTCTATGTGGGTATGTATGAGGGGATTTGGGGGTGTTGTCAGCAGGATGAAAGTGTTATTTTAAGCAGATTAATTGGGCAATACTTGAGGTAGCAAAAACTATGTAACAGAGGCTGAAAGGAAATGGCACTGGTTCAAACTTAATAGGAAAGAAGTCTTAGCAATGGTTAAGGCTGTGAGAAGAGAGAAATGCATGGTAACAGATTGTTCAAAGGAAAGAATAACCGAGGTATTTAGTCACTGACAGGAAAAATGTATGAATGATGGTAAATAGTCTTATTCAATGAAATATAATAAATATTTAAGAATCCCTAGAGTGGCTATAATAAAATCTTAAATTTTAAACTGATTAAACAAATTGCCCAGTCTATGTAGACAGATATAAAATATATAAAATCACATGAACATGCAAATGTGACTTAGCTCCCACCTGCTTATTTTCCACAGAAAATGATTATTGAGAGTGCTATTTTGAGGAACTTAATCTGTTAATCTGAAAATGGGCATATCCTATAGAGACATCTTTTGCTTTTCTTATTAGTTATGCTTCCTTTTTTTTTTTTTTTTTTTTTACTGCTATTGTCAACCCTCTGGGTTTATCCAACACTTGCTGTGCTCTTTGAAAGTTATTTTCCTGTTTAGCATTTCTTTTTTTAATACATGAACATCTGGTAAAAATTTACTTTAGAAATCCTCTGGTCAGAGTTCACTTACTTCTAATAATTTATTTTCTAACTTTATATTATTCTCCTGTGTTATCAGACAGTGATATATTAGCATCAGAAAACAATTAGTTCTGATGAATTTTTAAATATTTGAGTGATAATCAACAGGATTTATTGGGCACCTATTTTTTGTTCAATACTCTGATGAGCCTCTGAGGAGGAGAAAGAGATACAATTTCATTCTTGTTTTGAAGACGTTTATACCTGGTTGGGAAAAACAAAAAACAAAAAACAAAACCCTGAAACCAGAGTAACAAATACAAGGTAGCCATTAAAAATTTTTTTGTATGGTTTTACAGAAAAAAAAAACAAATGAGGGCTGAAGAATAGAGAAAAGCTGTCATAGAAGAGATAGAACTGAACAAACGATAGGCTTTGGGAAGCTAGAAGCTAAATTACACATCTTTATAGTCAAGGGAAATACAAAGTAGGTCATTTGGAGACAGTATTATTTATTTTCATCATTGCAATTTAATCCCAAGTCATTCTTAGCTTCTTTCTTTATTAATCTAATCTTTATCAAATTCCTTTAGTTAAATTGTAGACTGAAAATATTTGTGATCTTCCAGTTTATTAATAAGGAATTGATTTCTTAAGAGTGGGAGGTGCTTTTTTATACATGTTTCCTGAACATCAAAGTTGGGGTTGTCTGAATACAAAATAACAATTTCCCATTTCATTTAGTATTTTTCCTATAAGGAAAATAAATAGATGAATCTCACAAATACAGGATTCAAACTTATTTTTATATTGATAAATCAATGTGTCCTTCTTGTTTCATACAAGTAGTGCTTTAAATACAGGTTAAATGGTCAAGTATTTCTTTAAGTAAGGTAATTTCTTATAATAAGGTAATTTTCTATGGCAATTTCTTCACCCAGACAATACTTTACCCTATATAATCATAGTCCATATTTAAGTAGAAGATTAAATTGCCTTGTTTAACACAAAAGTGGAATGAACTTTAAGAAGTTAATAATTCTCTTGTTCATTTGAAGATTCTGTTTTAAAGTATATTGAAAAAATAAAAAGTTTCCTTTGGTCTACCAAAAATAGATTGTTACTAATTGTTGGGCCTCCAAAGAAATATATGGTGTACTCCTATATTTCAGTGTTCCATGTAAGTCCTATGATTTCTGGTACTCAGAATTTTAAGAAGTTAATTTAAGATTCAGAAGTTACAGAAGAAAACTAAGGAGTAGAGAGAGTCAATTCTGCTACCAATTCTCTTTCTCACTAATGATTTTTTTTTGTAAAGGTGTCATTTTAGAACAATTCTAGAACTCGAAGCTATAATTTAAGACAGACATCCATCCATCCTATGCAGAATGATATGCTCATTGCCTGTTCACTGGGATCTATTTCACTGTGATTTCAAAATGGCACATCGTAAATATGTGGGACAAATATCTACTGAGCCATCTGCTTCTAAAAATGAAAAATGGAAGTCATGAGGCCTTCATAAGCATTGACACTGAATCAGTCACTCAATTCTACTGATTACACATTTTTTTAAAGATTTTATTTATTTATCTGAGAGAGAGAGAGACAGAGATAGCAAGAGAGAGCATGAGTGGGGAGGAGAGGTAGAAGCAGGCTCTCTGTTGAGCAGGGACCCTGACGTGGGGCTTGATCCCAAGATGCTGGGATCATGATCTGAGCCGAAGGCAGATGCTTAACCAATTGAGCCACCCAGGCATCCCTCAGTTCTACTGATTACACATCTTAAGTACCTCAAATGTATTCTCTTTGAAATTATAGCCCCATTCCGGTCTTGGTTTAACCTTAAATCATCTTTTTTCACAGACTATAGACATAAGCAAATTGTCCTAAAATTAGCATGCTTTTATGTTATTCTGGCAACAGAGGGAATAGATGCCTGAACAGGTCAGGTCTCTAGATACAGACATAGGATTGTCTCTTTCCACATACACACATGCAAACACATGCACATGCTCATGCTCATGTGTGTGTGTTCATATATAAAAATCCAAATATGTGTGCATGAATTTTTAGTAATGGAATTTACCAGTTTCCTAATTTCAGTAATGGTGAAGGTTCAGGGATAAACAAAATCCTTCTCTTTATTTGTGCTTGTTCTGCTTTCCCTCTCTAATTCTTCTTGCCTATTTCTCCTTTCTGTGCTGGACCACACTGATCTATGGTAATATCAGAAATGATATGCTAATTGTAAAGATTCTCTGAAACTGCTTCATATCTATTCCTTATAATATAAAGACTTTATACCTTGAATACAGTTTTTGATCAACTGTATTTTATGGCTTTAGCTGTTCTTTTCCTATTTTGCTATTTCACTAGTGGCAAGTTAAAATCTCAAGATATGCAAATTCCACCTTAGATTCAATGTGTTCTGTAAAATCCTTTCAGTCTTTGAATAAGTTTTTCAAATATCTTTTGTTCTGCAGGTTAAATGGAAGGAATATTAAAGACATTCTTGAGTTTAGCGGGAGAAATTGTCCTCCAGGCTGAGTATTGTCTGGAAAAATCTTGCCACCATTCTTAAGAAGTATTTTTCTTTGCATTTTTTTCTTTCCTACCATTCAGCTCCACATGCCAGTTCCCTGTCCTCAAAACTTATATTTGCCATCATGAAGTAAAAAGTAATAAATGCTTTAAAGATCCTTTAACATCCTAACAGTCCACAGTTCTAAAGCTAAGAGTTCTTTGCATTGGAGTTAAAGGTTTAAATTATTGTTAATTTTGATTTAATATAAATTGCATTGGGTACTAATCTGATTAATCAGTCTTCCAATTTTTTTCATGTTGTCTTCCTTTCCTTTAATTACAAATACTGTTTTTTGTAACTAAAATTTGTCCTGTATTTTGGTTATTTACAGATGACAACAGGTAAATATATCTGCTTTTACAAAGCACCAAGAAAATTACAATCCCTGATACTCCCATGACTCAGGTATAATGAGGATTCACATGTGCATGTCCATTCTTTCAGGTCCTTTTCTCAACACATCCCCTCTCTCACTGGTAAATGTGACCAAATTGAAGTGACTATGGATATGCTGTTTTTACTTTGATTAGATGTTTTTCAGCCATGTAGATACTTCCTATGGAAGCTTTTTATTAACAGTTTTTAATCTCCTTTCATCTATTTATTAAGATATGAATATTTAGATACCTGGACATTTTAGACAACAGTCTAAAAAACTAAAAGCATTGAAGAAGCCAACACAATTTTCTAGCTGATTGAATGGGAGTTTCAGTCTTTTATTTGATTCCATAGATATTTGCTGAACAATAGCATCAGTCACATTGGAATGCTAAAATAGACGTCAGTCTCAAAGGTCAATTTTTTGTAGCTGCAATATTAAAAATGAAATGCAGTCACAGGAAATAGAGGTAGGAAATAATTTTCTCCTAGTATTTCATGTTTCTACATTTGTCTGAAATCTAATTTATTGGAGTAGAAGGTTGATAGAAAGAGGCGGAAAAAGTACCAAGAATATAGAAATGCAAATTAACTAAACAAGAATCAATACTTATGAATTTAAAAAAGTGCAAGCTATTATTTATCAAATCATCACATTATTATGCAATAGAAGAAAAGGACTTTATATGTATATGATATATGATATATATACAAAATATGTAATACCTGTCAAGGTATATTTTTAATATGCAGGAAATGTTCCTATGATCCTAATTCCTCTGCTCCCTAATAAATTAGGAATGCTCAAGAACTGCTAGACCTCAATAAAAGGTGCCAGGATACTGAAACATGAGAGATAGTAAGAAGTGCAGAGGCAGAAGGAGACATTAAAAGAATTATAGTTAGCTCAGAATACAGAATAATACATAAAACTGTAAGAAATGAAGTGGAATGGTAAACAGGACCCAAATACCAATGATCAGAAAATTTGGACTTGATCCAGAAAACAATGGAAAAATCTTTGAAAGTATTTAAAACATCATGACATGACCAGATTTGTGCTTCAAATGGTCAGGAAAAAGAATGGATTTGAAGAATAAACATAGAGGAAGGTGTTACCATCATTCAGCAGAGAGCAGATGACGTCCTGAACTGGGATAGTGAGAAGGAAGTGAAGTTCTGTGTGGAACAGCTCACCCATGGAATGAATCAACTACCTTTCCAGTGAAATCTTAGTCCAAGTGGCAGAAAGGCCTTCACCATGTTTTGGAAACAAACTGGTATCCATAGGGAATGGAAAGATAGGCTCCTCTGGAATGAGTCCACTATAGTCTAAATTGACTGGATCTTTTTTTTTTTTTTTTTTTGGATTTTTTTAAGCAAGACAGCAGACCACATGGATTTGATTCCACATCTACCATGTTGTTTTAGTTTTCAGTCTTTGGAAACTTACTTAACCTCTCTATGTCTCAATTTCCTTATTTATAAAATAGGGATAACAACAGTATCTATCCAGTGATGTGCTAATAAATATTTTAACAACTGGCTCAACAGGGAAGGGATAGCTGGTAAATGTTTAACAACTGGCTCCCTGAGGTGGAGAGAAAAGCCATACTTTGTGGTATTTATTGATTCCCATGGTATAAATTATTCCACTATGGCCATTTTCAAACTACTTCAACTTGATGTCAACCAACTTATGAAATTCCTAAAAAAATGAACTACTGGCTCTCCTAAGCCAGTACAACACTGCTCTTGCACATCTATTTATTTACCTCAGAATACTATTATTAGTATTAAACATGCAAATAAATGCAAAGTACTTACTGCACTACCTAGCACATATTGAGAGCTCAATTATGTTAACTATTATTATATTGATTCTGATCATTTTCATCCCCAACTCTAATTATGATTATGTAAAAAAAAAACAAAAAAACAAATTGGTCTTTTTTTCAATTATTTTTTAGAAAGTCCTGGTGCTTTACAAATTTCTAACTAAACAATATTCATAAGATAGCTCATTTCTTATGGTCTCCCAAAGTTGCACAGCTTTATTCCAGTGAACTTGGGAAAATTATTTCTAATTATTTAGGAAAATTATTTCATTTTTCAAATTAACTTCATTGCACTTAAATTATCAGAGAAAATTTAACAATGAGTTATTTTGGGAACTTTTTTGAATGTGTCTTTATATTACAGATAATATTGGTTATACTGCAAAGTGTTATAACTGTAGAAATTCATCCTAAAAAATAATCAGTATTACTATTATGTACTTAAAAATAAATTCCTAAGGTAAAGATCCTTACTACCAAGAATGAGGTACAAGTCACTACCCTTCACCAAACCATAATGGCATATCTTTGTCTTTTACTTTGTTTGAAAATCGTTTTTAGATAAAAATAACATCACTGAGGGGCGCCTGGGTGGCTCAGTCATTAAGCGTCTGCCTTCAGCTCAGGTCATGGTCCCAGGGTCCTGGGATCAAGCCCCACATCAGGCTCCCTGCTCAGCGGGAAACCTGTTTCTCCCTCTCCCACTCCCCCTGCTTGTGTTCCCTCTCTCGCTGTGTCTCTCTCTGTCAAATAAATAAATAAAATCTTAAAAAAAATTATCACTGAGAAATTCATAATTTGGAAATTTGTGCACACCAACAGATAAAATGAAATTCAGAAGTAGAAAAAAATAGTTTCACTTACTCTTTTTTATGACTATTACCTTATATGAATAGTCATTTCTAGAGTAGAATTTGTGAAATTAGCCACAAAGTGGGATTTTGATAGAGAACATCTCATATTAAAATAATATGATTGCTAAAATATCTGGCTAAAAATCTTGCTAGAAATCAGTTCTACCTAAAAACTAAGATACTTGGGACAATAGGAATGAACAAATTCATGGGGACATCAAAATAGGTTTGGAATCAGGTGTCTTGAACCATCAAGGAGTTGCGCTAGTATGATAAAATTTTATCATGTTGTTCAAAATTATTGGATTCAGATAAAAAATAGCAAAATACTAAAGTTATGGCCCACAATATATGTGTACTATATTATCAATTTAGATATGTATCTTTCACCTTAGATTTTAAATGAGTCATTTGTTGCTATTTTAGCTGATAAACACATCTTAAAAATAAGTTCCTTACTTAGCTCATGTACCTTGAAGATAGCTTAAAAATATCATTAGGCACACAGATAAACACACACATACACTCACAAATGCAGAACTGTAAGTTTTGCCTAATGCTTCTTTATGTTTACAAATTAATTTCTTTCCCCACTATAGTAAGTTTTACATACGTTTGCCAGCATTATAATCCAAAGAGTGACATGTTGTCCTTCCCTAGGTGTTAGTTTATTTCACAAGTGACGGGAACAATTAGTCTATATATCGAAGATGTCATTTCCACTCATCAATGACCAATAATGCCTCTCAGAAAGAGAGCCCATCCACCAGACTACAATTATTTAGACACTTATTTTTAGGACAAAGAAACAAATCACGGGCACCTGGGTGGCTCAGTCGTTAAGCGTCTGCCTTCAGCTCGGGTCATGATCCCAGGGTCCTGGGATGGAGTCCCACATCGGGCTCCCTGCTCGGCGGGAAGCCTGCTTCTCCTTCTCCCACTCCCCCTGCTTGTGTTCCGCTCTCGCTATCTCTCTCTGTCAAATAAATAAATAAAAATCTTAAAAAAAAAAAAGAAAGAAACAAATCACAAGAGACAGTGTGTAAATAAGTATAATCAGTTTAAATAGACTTGACTCATAGGGGTATAAACATGGAGAAATTTTATTTTTCCAATAACTTCTACCAACTTGATCTGTTATCCATGCTTTTCTGCTGAATGGCAGTCATCTTTAGTGGCAGCTCAGTCTGATTCCATACATTTTTTTTTCTCTGTCACCTTCAGTTATTAAAAGAGCCATTCCAGTTTTTAAGACTCAGTCTTCTTCATTTTAAAACTAAGTTATCATCTTGATTGCTTAACCCCAACCAACCTATTGCATTATTTCCCAGAAGCATAGAAAATTCATATAGCTTTGCCATGTTTCTTCTGCACTCCTTATCTCACTTTTGTTTTTGACTCCCAGTTCTTTTCTCTATGTCCTGGCAGAGTCCAGCACATTAGCTCAGTAACTTTCATATGGGAGATAGTTACCCATTGGTCCTTGAGTTAAAACAGAGAAGAGGATAGCTGACCACTCCCAATTTTGTAAGAATAGTCTCTTCCAAAAACAAGAACGGGGGAGTGATGTCAGCATTGTGACCACATGAGCCATCCCTTTATTCTTTCCTCTTCGATTTACAACTATATGGACCTCCATAACTGAAAAAAAAAGCACCTCTGCATAGCATACCAGGACACTCAAGAGATCCATCCATCTGTGCACCCAAAAGTGAATGGTTTGGACTGTGGAGGAGGCTGCAGAGCACGGGGAGTGGCAGCAGAGCTGGTAGCAGCAGAGGTAGTGGTAGCAGAGAAGGCAGCAGAAGACCCAGCAGTAGAACAGCACAACCTTTCTGGCAGAGTAGGTAGAAGGTGAAGTCAATGCATGGAGGTTTGCCTGGCCCACATTCTGCAGCTGGAAGCACCTTCTTCTCTTTCTGAGACAGCAGTTACTGTCTGGAAGAAAAGGAAGGGAAAGTTGGCAGACAAAGAGAACTGAAAAAAGTGTCTCTTGCTGTCTGCCCAGGGATTCTGGCAAGAGGACCACCCATGGACTTCTAGGACCCCCCCCCCACTAAAGGATCTGCTCATAAGGTATGGACACACCCAAAGCTCCAAGTGCTTAGTACATACCTTGTCTCACTCTACTGTCACCCCTTTTCCCTCCAGCAGCTTTTTTTATGCACATGCTCCCCAACCTTAGCAAGAGTCAACTTTGATAAGAGAAAACAAAAACTTATGCTGGTGCCACCTTCTGGAAATAAAAGAAAGGCTCCTAATTACCAATCTGTTGAACTGTTAGAATCAAACAAATCTTTGCCTAACTGAAAAAATAGTCACTACTTCAAGTACAGTGGCAGAAGTATCTTTTATCAAACATCATGAGAAATCATGGTAATACAGTATCACAAAAAAGTGACAATTTTCCAGCAACCAAACCCAAAGACAGTAAATATTTCTACCTAATTGATAAGAATTTCAAAATAGCTGTTATAAAGAAATTCAACAAGCTATAAGAAAGCTCATAAAGGCGATACAATGATCTCAAGAATGAAATTAACAAACAGAAGTATTTTACCTAAGAGATTAAAATTCAAAAAAAGAACCAAACAGAAATTTTAGAGCTGAAGAACTCAATAAATAAGATGAAAAATGCACTAGAAATAGAGCAGAGTCTATGGAAGAAAAAATTAGCAAGCTGGAAGATAAGAATCTAGAAATATGTGCAGTCCATAGAGGGAAAAAAAAGAATTTAGAAATAATTTAGGGGAAACTGGAGACAGGACTCAGATTTCTAAAAAGTGAAGAAATGCTACAATAGCTACCAGACTCCATTAGAAAAGCCAACATAAGAATAGTGGGTATTCCAGAAAGAGAAAAGAGTGAGAAGGAGGCAAAGTTTATTTAAGGAAATAATAGCTGAGAACTTCCTGAACCTGGAAAAGGAACTGGACATACAAGTCCACAAAGCTAACAGACACCTTATTTTTTTTTTAAAGATTTGATTTATTTATTTATTTGACAGAGAGAGGGAGCACAAGCAGGGGGAGCAGCAAGCAGAGAGAGAGGGAGAAGTAGACTCCCCACTAAGCAGGGAGCCCAATGCAGGGCTCAATCCCAGGACCCCAGGATCATGGCCTGAGCCGAAGGCAGATACTTAACCGACTGAGTCACCCAGGCACCCCAAATAGGCACCTTATTATCTCAATGTAAAAAGACTGTCTTCAAGATATATTATATTGAAACTGTCAAAAGTCAATCATAAAGAATTTTAAAGGTAGCCATGGGGGAAAAAAAGACAGTAACCTACAAAGGAACCCCCAGTAAGTTATCTGCAGATTTTGCAGCAGAAACTCTCAGGCCAAGAAAGAGTGGAATAACATATGCAAAATATTGAAAGATTAAAAACTGCCAGCCTTGAATACTCTATTGGCAAAGTTATCCTTTAGATAGGAAGGAGAAATAAAGGCTTTCCCAGACAAACAAAAGCTGACAGAATTTACCACTATGAGACCTGCCTCACAAGAAATGTTGAAATGAGATCTTCAAGCTGAAGACACAGAAGTACTTTAATCAAAGAACTCTTTGATTAAAGTGATAGAATTATAAACCTGTCTCTTTTAAGAACAGTATATTAAACTCTTAATTACAGTATAAAGGTTAAAGGAAAAGAACATTAAAAATAACATAGCTACTATAACTCAGTAACAAAATCACAGTATAGAAAGAGATGACATGTGATGTTAAAAATATAAAAGGGGAAGAGTAAAAGAATGGAGATTTTATAAGTAAATAAATATAAATTGCTATCAGCAGAAAAAAGATAAATTTAAGCTATGAAATATTTTATAAACCTTACTGTAGCTACAAAGTAAAAATCCAGAGGAGAGACATGAAACATAAAAAAGGAGCAAATAACCATGGAAAGCCACTAACTTACAAAGGTAGACAGAAACAAAAGGAAAAAGAAACAATGGAGAGACAAAATAAATAAATAAAAACAAACAAATGAGAAGACAAAAGATAAAATGACAGTAGTAAATCCTTACATGTCACTAATCACCCTCAATGTCAATGGATGAAATTTGCCAATCAAAAGGCAAAGAGTGGCTAAAAAGATTAAAAAAAAAAAAAGGACCCAACAATATGTTGCTTGCAAGAGACACAGCTCTAAGGTACACCAAGGCTTAAAGTGAAAGGATGGAAGATAATATTCCAAGAAAACAAATGTCAAAAGAAGGCAGCACTAGCTACCTTATATCAGACAAAATTGACTGCAAGCCAACAAGAGTAAAAGAAGATAAAGGCATTATAGAATGATAAAAAGTCAATACATCAATAAGATACAGCAATTGTAAATGTATATGCTTCCAACACCCAAGCACCAAAATATACTGAGTAAACAATAACAGATCTTAAGGGAGAAATAGACAACAATACAATAATTATAGTCAGTGGATAGATCATCTGGAAAGAAAATCAACAAGGAAGTGTTGGAATTGAATCACACTTTAGAATAAATGGATTTAGTAGATATATAAAGGACATTCCATCCAACAATAACAGAACACACAAGTTCCTCAAGTGCACATGGAACATTCTCCTGGATAGATCAAATGATAGACCACAAAGCAGATCTTAGCAAATTTAAGAAGACTGAAATCATACCAACTGACTTCTCTGACTATAAGGGCATGAAACTAGAAATCAAAAACAAAAGGAAAGTGAGAAATATACAAATATGTGGAAACTAAACAACATACTAAGGAACAACCATTGGATCAAAGAAGGAATTAAAAGGGAAATTTAAAAAAATCTTAAAACAAATAAAAATGTTAATATAAATATTGTGGGACACAGCTAGAGCAGTTCTAAGAGGAAAGTTGATAGCAATAAACACGTATTTTAAGAAATCAGGAAGATTTCAAATAAACAACCTAACTTTACACTCAAGGAACTAGAAAAAGAAGAACAAATTTAGCCCAAAGTTAGCAAAAGGAATAAAATAATAAAGATCAGAGTGAAAATAAATGAAATAGAGAACAAAAAATAATAGAAAGGGTCAACAAAACTAAGAACTGGCTTTTTGAAAAGATAAACAAAATTGATAAACCTTTAGACTAAGAAAAAAAGAGAGAAGCCTCAAATAAAATTAGAAATGAAACAAGAGGCATTACAATAGATACTACAGAAATGCATAAAATAATAAGAGATTACTAGGAACAATTATATGCCCACAAATTATATAACCTAGAAGAAATGGATACATTTGTAAAACAAAACAAACAAAAAAACCCTAGCAAGACTAAATCAGGAAGAAATAAAAAATCTGAACAGATTAATAACAAGAAAAGAGATTGAATTATTAATCAAAACACTACTAACAAAAAAACTCTGAGACCAGATGCCTTCACTGGAGAATTCTACCAAACATTTAAAGAAGAATTAATGCCAATGCTCTTCAAACTCTTCTAAAATATCGATGTGGAGGGACCACTTCCAAACTCACTGTACAAAGCCAACATTACCCTGATACCAAAACCAGATAAAGATGCCACAAGAAAACTGTAGACCTATAATCCTGATGAATATAGATGCAAAAATTCTCAAGATATTAGCAAACCAAATTCAAGAGTACATTAAAAAGATTATACACCATGACCAAGTGAGATTTACCCCTAGGATGAAAGAATGCTCACCATATGCAAATCAATAATGTAGTATATCACATCAATAAAATGAAAAATAAAAATCACATGATCATCTCAATAGACATAAAAAATAGTATTTGACAAAATATAACATTCCCTCATGATAAAAACTCTTAGCAGATTGGATATAGAAGAAACATTTCAACATAATAAAGGCTATATATGACAAACCTACAGCTAACATTACACTCAATGGAGGAAAACTGAAAGTATTTCCTCTGCAATCAGGACCAAGACAAGGATGCCACTCTCACTGCTCCTATTCAATACAGTGCATTCTCTCTCTCTCTCTCTCTCAAATAAATACATCTTAAAAAAAATCCTAAAGAGTCACTCAAAAAAACTGTTGGAATTAATGATTTCAGTAAAGTGGTAGGATACAAAGTCAGCATACAGAGATCAATTGCATTCCTCTACACTAATAATGAAGCTTTAATAAAAATAAAGAAAACTATCCATTCATAATAGCATCAAAAACAATGAAATACTTAGGAATAAATTTAACCAAGAAAGTGAAAGATCTATACAATGAAGGCTACAACACTTTGCTGAAAGAAATGAAGAAGACAAAAATAAATGGAAAGACATCTCATGTTCATAGATTGGACAAATTAATATTGTTAAAATGACCATATTACTCAAAGCCATCTACAGATTCAATACAATACCCACCAAAATACTAAGGACATTTTTTACAGAAATAAAAGAAACAATCTAAAAATTTGTGTGGAACCCCGACAGACCCCAAATAGCCAAAGCAATCCTGAGTAAAAAGAACAAAGCTGGAGGTATCATACTTCCAGATTTCAAACCTACAAAGCTATAGCAATAAAAATGGAAAGGTACTGGCAAAAATTAAACACACTGACCAATGTAACAGAACAGAAAGTCCAGAATTGAATCCCAGTATATATGGTCAACTAACACTTGACAAAGGAGCCAAGGATAACCAATGGGGAAACAACAATGATGCTGGGAAAACTGGAGAAATACATGCAGAACAATGAAATTGGACCCCTATTTCACCAGTCACAAAAATTAACTCAAAATAGATCAGAGACTTAAACATAGGTCCAATATCATAAAACTCGAGAATAAAACAGAAAGAAGCTCATAGATATTGGTTTTGCCAATGATTTTTCAAACATGATGACAAAAGTACAAACAACAAAGGCAAAAATCAATAAATGGGACTACATCAAAGAAAAGCTTCTGCACAGCAAATATATATATATACATATATATATATACATATATATATAATAAAGTAAATATTGACAAAATAAAAAGACAACCTATAGAATGGGAGAAAATTTTTTCAAACCATGTATTGATTAAAGGGTTAATATCCAAAATATATAAAGAACTCAGTCATCTTAAGAACAACAAAAATTAAACAATCTAATTTAAAAATGGGCAAAAAAAAAAACTAAATAGACATTTTTTCAGAGAACATACAGATGGCCAACAGATACACAAAATGTTGTTCATCATTACTCATCAGAAAAATGCAAATCAAAACCACAATGAGATACTACTTCATACCTGTTAGAATGGTCAAGAAGACAAGAGACAACAGTGATGATGAGGATATGATGAGAAGGGAAAACCTACACATTGTTGGTGGGAATGTAAATTGGTCCAACCACTATGGAAAACAATATGGAGGTTCCTCAAAAAATTAAAAATAGATCTAATATCCTGTGCAGTAATTCCACTTCAAGGTATATACACAAAGGAAAAGAAAACAGGATTTTGAGAATGTGTATGCACTCCCATGCTTACTGTAGCATTATTCACAATATCTAAAATATAGAAATAATCTAAATGCCCATCAATGGATGAATGTATAAAATAAGATATGGTATATATATGCAATGGAATATAACTCAGCCATGAAAAAGGAGGTTATCCTTCTATTTATGACAACATGGATAGACTTTGAACACCTCATGCTAAGCAAGGGAAGCCAGACAAAAGAATACAAGTCCTGAATTACAATACTTATATGTAGAATAAAAAAAATTAAATCTATAAAAAAATAGAGAGTAAAATGGTGGTTACCAGGGGATGAAGTAAGGGAGAGGAGTGATGGTGTTTAAGGGTACAAACTTGTAACATATATCAAATAAGCCATAAAGCTCCTATGCACAATATAATGAATATAGACAATATTATTACACTATAATTATGTAATGTGATAAAGCTACATTGGCAATCATATTACAATATATAAATGTATCAAGGTAACATTCCATATACCTTAAACTTACACAATGTTACATGTCAAATTTATTCAGTTAAAAAGAATGGAACAGCCACTGGAAAACAGTATGGTCGTTCCTCAGAAAAAAAAGAGCAGGAAAAAAATTGCTTATTGTTCTTAAAAAACAAAAACAAAAACTTGCCTTTAGCAATCAGGTTGGTTTCTGGCTCTAAGATATCGCAGGAGTTATAAACCAAGAATAAAGCCTACTAAAAAATTCTCACTGGAGAAGTCAGTATTTTGTTCACAACCATATAAAGTATTCTCTGCATTAGGCGGATAATGTATTATCCTCCTTTAATAGAAAAATATTTCACAACTCAATGATAATGTATTAGAGGTAAATTTTGGGCAATTTTTGAATCAATATACATTCAATTCTAATATGGAGAGTAGTAAGTCTAAGGATATACATACTATTCTCAATCATCAAGGAGAGACTAAATATACAAATATATTTTTACTAAAATGTATTAATAAGATCATAATAGCAAAAAAAACCCCAACAAAATCTCTAGTAAATATTAAAATCAAAATTATGTTTTGTTAATTACCATGCTCTATACATTCCAATTATTTGAAGCTTTGCTCTATTATATTCTGTAGGGAATTAAAAACCAATAGAGCATCATCCTGAAATGCCAAAGTTCCCAATGCAATGCATAAGGATCCCAAAGCATCCTTCTGCATGATTAGATTCATCGATCCCACTCATACCCCAAGATGAGTTATTAAAAAAGAAGTAAACTGATGTTAGCATCCCTTTCTCCAGCTCCCTTCCCAGAATATAACTAGCTTTGTATATCTTAAGAATCTGACTTGGTTTACACTGACTAGGGATATGATGAGAGAGGCAGCAATAGGAAGAGAGCTTCTGCATTCCAGGACTATCAGGAAGCACTAAGGATAGAGGCTGGTGCTCTGAGTGGGAGAAAATTAAGCTTGGAAGCACTAAAACGTTTAAGCCTTTCCAAAAGTTGAGGAGGAAATGAAAATTAATTATTTAGCTATATTTTAAGCAGCTTTTTCTTGAATTGCTAATAATCTTTGCTGTGTATAACTAACTGCCTTGTTATTATATATATATATATAGGTTTATGATAGTGGGAGCTACAAAACTATACTTCTTTTTTTAAAAGTCCTACTCTCTCCCATTTAGAGTTTATTTTAAATACCACCAACCTAATATTTGTACTACCATTCTTACTCATATTTCCCCTACATCCCTTCCTCTCTCTCTCTTTGCTTAGTCTCTCTTTGCCTATCACTTTGTTTTAAAATCTTTCATGATGGGGAACCTGGGTGGCTCACTCAGTTAAGTGTCCGACTCTTGATTTTGGCTCAGGTCATGATCTCAGGGTTAAATAAATTAATAAATAAATAAATTAAAATCTTTCATTATAACTTTGTTTTATATGCAGCTTTTGTAAACAGCATATAAGAGTGATTTAATTAGTAAGCTATCTAATTATCTAATCATGTAACACATTTAGATGGCTCAAGTTTAGAGAAATGGCTTTACCTTATGTTATTTTATTTTTCTTCACCTTATTTTCACTGATGTGTGTTTTTTCCAACTGTTATTTTGAAAGATCTACTTTATCCTTTTATTTCCTTAGTGGTCACCTTCTCTTTATCTGCTCTCAAAAATCACACATATTTCTTTACTATAATTTAAAACAAAATACCTATTATTTCTCCCAAATAAATAAGTTTAGGTGTCTGGGATATTTTCATTGACCCCCCTCTATTCCTCCTCTCTCTTCTCTTCTCATTCTCTGAAACACTTAGAAAGCTTTCTTTCTCTGTATTTTCCTACCCACTCCAACTCTTAGGTATCCAGATGTGTCACTCACAGTGACATTTTTCTGTTTCTAAAGTCCTATTTAGCACATTCTTAGAAAAGATACCTTTAAGTATACTTGACTGTATATTTGCAGAATATATATTTCACTGCTCACGTCTTTCCCTATGTCAAAGTCCCCATTCTGATTCATTTGTCATTTGGGTAGTGTCATTGATTTATTTTCTTAAATACTGTCTATTAAATCATCCTTAGAAATTCATGTTCTACTTACTATGGCTGTATTACAAACCACTCCAAAACTAAAGCAACAACATTTATTCTACTAATGAATTTGCATTTTGGGCAAGGTTCAATAGGGACAGCCCATCTCTGCTCTGCTTGGTATTGCCTGGAGCTTCTGGAAGGCTGGGGGCTAAAGTAATGGAAGGCTTACTCACCCACCTATTGATTCTTGGAAGCTGATAATTTGAAAACTCTAACAAGAGTCTAGAAGAGCACCTCCTTAGGCATCTTCCTCTATCCTCATGTAGACTCCCCATACCTTCTTTCTAGAATGGCTGCTTCATGGTAGCTGGACTTCCTACTTTCAAAGGCACACGTTCCAAAAGAAAGAGAGAAAGAAAAGAGAGGCCAAGCATAAGGTATATGGCCTTTTATGATCTAGCATGAAAAGCCAAACAATGCCACTCTTAACCTATTCTAATAATTAGAAGCAAATTCCTAAGGTCAACCTACATCCCTACACCCACAAGGAGGGGAATTAAAGTCACCTTTTAATGAGAGAAATGCCAAAGATTTTGCAGAAGTGTTTTAAATTCTCTAGACTCTGTAGCACGATGATGATGATGATGATGAAGAAGATGACTGCATTTTTAGAATATCACAATCTATGCCCAGGTGTATTCAAACCACAGGCTTAGAACTTTATTTGGCTCAGACAAAATTACTTTCATTATATGTTTAATTATCATCTCTGTTAAAATAAAATACAAAATGGAAACCAGACTTGAAAATTCCCCAAGCAGACAAAACTAGTTAAGCAAAACCTAATTTAGCATATCCTGTAACATAAGCAAAACTTAACTTGGGTTGTTTCTTGTAAATGCCTCTGAAAATCATAAACAAAACCTAAATTGCTTTTCAAAAATGGCATAAGATAACCACTTTTGACCAATCCCTTGTCACTGGAAAAACCCCAATGCCATAACTAATCATTATAAAGATTCATACTTTCCAGTATGCATACAAGCTGTCCTTTAATAACATGCCCCTGAGCTTCATTTTACCGTCGCTTTGAAGACTCCCAGTTCATGAACTGTTCAATGCACAATAAACTCTTATTAACTACAATTTTATTGATCTTTTTTTTAGCAGTTTCTGGATTTTAATATCGCCACAAGTTTTTTTTTTCCTTCTTTCCAGAACTCTGGTCTCCTGGATCCACTATCCATATTTCTTATCTTTTCCATTATGTTGTTACCTCAGCACTCCAAGATATGTTTTGCACTTGATATTTTAGGCCACTTAGAACTCAAAATTAATTCTCTTTACCTTAAATTATTTCATTGTTTATTAGGGAATTGTATTTCAGATTCCAAAAAGTTCTTTTAACTGTACACTTAATTCTGACTCACTGAAATGATTCTAAAATATGTATTTTTTTTAAGATTTTATTTATTTTATTTGAGAGAGAATGAGATAGAGAGAGAGCATGAGAGGGGGGAGGGTCAGAGGGAGAAGCAGACTCCCTGCTGAGCAAGGAGCCCGATGCGGGACTTGATCCCGGGACTCCAGGATCATGACCTGAGCCGAAGGCAGTCGCTTAACCAACTGAGCTACCCAGGCACCCTAAAATATGTATTTTTTATTCAGCCTTTTATTTATCTCCCTCACAATCTTATTTCACTGGATGTATATAGTTTGTTCTATAGTTTCACTGTATACACTGGATGTATATAGTTTGTTCTAAATTTCCTCACTTTGACAGATGAAACCTAAATGTGTTGTCTTTTTTCTTTGTGGATTCACAGATCTTGTTGCTCTTAAGTGGTGGCTATCTCCCAGGTTTGGAAGGTGAAATGTTACTGTCTCTAGGGATTGCAGTGTAGATGCAGCAGATCACACTATTCCCCTGCTGAGGTACATGCAACAATCCCCACTGTTCCCTTGTCTCCTTGTTCTCTCAACATTTGGGCAATGAGGACATCTAGCCACCCAGTTTCTTCTTGGGCTTTTGGGAGCTAAAGAGACAAGGCCCATTCATGGGGGACGTGTGGGTTGATGGCAACTTTTTTCAATGAGAGTCCATAGATCTCTGTGAGCCAAACTCTTCTTGGGATTTAATTTTGTCTTTTCTTTTAGAGTATCCTCAAAGATGATCTTCAGAAGTTCAGATTGTGCTCAAAACATTCTTTTTCTTTGTTTTTCGTTTGTTTGTACTGAGGTTTAACTTTAAATAATAAGACAAAACAACAAACTGTTTTTGGACTTCAAAACCCATTACATGTCCATAAGGAAAGAATTCTTGGCACTACATACCTTCTTAGTATCTACTTTCTCAATCCCCATCTCAGGAATCTTAATTTACAGCTGTGAACAAGTTACGTGGGAGTTTCAGTTTTCAGTTAAAATGATGCTGCATGTTTGTAACATAATAGTTTCCTTTAGAATGTCGAAATACTGAGTTCCTTACCTTAATAGCCTTATTAGCATTGAATAGGTTCCTTTCTGCTGTTAGCCCAACAATTTTAATTTTTTTGCAATTTGGATATTTTTGCTGACACACTGGCTTTAAAAGAAACCAGACATTTTGTTTTCATGACTTAAAATTGTATCTTGGATTTGATAAAACATAGCAAATTTAGAAAAACATACAAAGCAAAAATTTCATCATAACTGCTTAAAAATGGTTTGTATGTAAAAAGTACAAATTACTCTGGGAAGACTTTTCTTCATAATTTCAAATTATGTTAGAGGTAAGTTGCAAATAGTGTCTAAAAAGGATTGAAAAATCCAATGTTAATTTCATTTCACAAAGAACAATCAAAAACATAAACCTGAGATAAAAAATTAAAGAAGAATTGGAAGAGGTCTTATCAATTCCCTTCCCAAAAAGTTAAGTTCATATTTGTTTCAACAATAACAACAACAACAAAACAGTGATAGGAGGGAGGAAGGTCCAGCTGCTGATGTATTACATGTTTGTAAATTCCCTATTTCTGTCATTCATAAAGAGAGCAAGTCCAGAGGGAAATTGTGACTCAAAGCTTTACTTTTATTAAAGTATTTTATTTACTTATTAAAAGCCTATGTCAGCTGAAACAAAGAAAGTTGTTGCTATACTTTATATTTTTATATTTTAATATCAAATAGGCCCAAGGCAGAGTTACCTTTCTATGGGATTCATTCCAAAATAAGAATAATAAATTATTAAAAATAATCACCTCCTTCATCCCTGGAGATAAATCTGTATCAGCCTAGATTGTGGAAAAAAATGTCCATATACTTAGTTCATTTGTTTAAATCTAATTCTGGGATTTTATATTCACCTCTAAACACTATGTTCCTTAATATTACTTTGCTTATTAGCTTATTTTCATAAAGGCTTAAGTAAAGGGTAATTCATATAGAAGAGTGCTATTTGTTTCTGGTAGTTAACCACACCTTTTGAATGAAGCCTAGTGATCCAGATTATATAGATATATGACAGGTAAAGGCCCAAGTGTTGAATTTACAACTTAAACAGAAACCAAACATGATCCATTTGTTTATGTAACAAGTGTTTACTTAGCAACTACTCTGAACTACACGGTGCTGAGCATTAACAGTTTAAAACATGCTTTCTTTCAGTGAACATCATTACTGTCTGCTCTGAAGGTTAAGTTATAGATAGTGTAAAATTCAAGTATATGTCTGCAGCTTAATCATTTTAAGCATATTCCTATGTTTGAAAACTATTAGAGTATAATCTTTTAGGAATAAACTTTTCATTTTGGAATAAGTTCTGTGTAACAGAAAAGCTACAAAGATAGTACAGAGCTCGCTTATTCTTTTCATCCAGATTCCCCTGATGCTAACCTATTACATAACCAACCACAGCTTATTTGTCAAAACTAAGGAATTAACTTTAGTAGAATATTAATAACTAAATTATAGATTTTATCAGTATTTCACCCATTTTTCTACATTTCCTCTTCCAGGATTTAATCCAGGATACATGATATTTATTTATTTAATCCAGGATACACATGACATTTAATCATCACATCTCCTTACTCACCTCTAGTTTGTGACAGTTTCTCTAATTTTCCTTCTTTTACAGGACCTTCCCACTTTGAATATTACCAGGTAGGTATTTTGTAGAATGTACATCAATTTGGCTTTGTGTGATGTTTCTTATGATTACATTCTGTAGAGGTGAGGTGCCCTCTTCATCCCATTATATCAGAGAATAGATGATATCAACATTACTTATACTGGTGATCTTATCCTTGATCACTTGGTTAAGGTGGTACCTGATAAATTTTAACTTTCCATACTCTATTTGGTGGAAATGAGTCACCAAGTCCAGCCTATGTTCAAGGGGAGTTGAATTAAGATCCAACTCCTGAAGGGACCATTTTAAACAATTTTTTGATTATATATTTTGATATATTTTTGATTTATATATATTTTTGATATATATTTTGATTATATATTTCCATATAATATGGAAGAAAAATAGGTTGGCCTTCACTTTCTGTAGTATTCAAAGAGTCACAATATCTAGCTAATTTAATCAAATAAGTAGAAAAACCACAAAACACCAAACCCACAATTGGTTATTGTTGTTGTTGCTATTATTTGACTTACTATATATAAATGAATAACCATAAAATTTATCCTTGCAACTTTCTCTTTTGAGAGTGAAAGGGTGCACTATTTAGAAATCATTTTAAAACAAGAGGTGTAAGCTGGGACATATTTTAACCTTATAAAAAGAACAACTACATAATTGAATTGCAAACTTTTAAACCTTTTGAAAAAATCACAAGGATTGTGAATATAAAGAGCGATAAAGGGTGCTCATGGAAGCAGGCTGGGAGCATCTCAGCAAATTCAGGAGTCTAGGGTAATTCTGAGGCATTGTGGACAAGGGCCTCTCTTTGAGACACACAGATAAATGTAAAGCAGGGTCTCAAACTTGTATCTCCCAGGCCACACAAAGCCTATAGATGTGTTTGACCATTGGTATTCAGAAAACATTGAATTTCTTCTTGATGTTCAACCACTGGGAATTTTCACATAAAAATTCAAGACCTGACTTTTTATTTATTTTTTTTTAATAAAAATGTGTAGCGATATGGATGGCTACAGTCAGTGGGAGCTGGGTAGTTGGTTCCCTTTTGTGGTTTCCAGAATGCACCATTATAGAGCTTTCTTCACACTGAAGTTCAGAGTTAATGCCACTCCACCAACTCATAGGCTGCTTGCTTTATTAATTTCCCAAATGGCTTCTTGTGGGAATTTGAGTTTCTGATCTTTATCTGGCATTCATGTATGGATGTATTTAAAACAATAAAGCTTGAGGTGACTTTGGGGTGAGTCTCTCTCACACATTTGCCTCATGGACTTTATGTTAGCACTCATCCTGAGGAAAGAAGATACTTCCTAGGTATTATCAGAGACTTGGTAGCCAACAGTTAAGTTTGTGTTTTATCTGTCCACTGAAAGATATTTTTCACATTCACTTTTATTCTCATCTAGAGCAGTGGTTATCAACCCTAAATCCCCTTAGAATCACTTGAAGAGCTTTCATAAAAATACTGATGCTTGGGTTCATAAACAATTAAATCAAAATATTTAGGGGTAAGACCCATGTATCAAAGCTTCTTAAAAAGTTCCCAGTTTGATCTAATATGCATCCAATGTTGATATTCACCAATTTAAATTCCCTCTATATTTGGAAAAAATAGAGATAATCTTTTAGAAAATTTGCTGCTACCCAGATCTACCACAGCTCCAAACAAGGCAGCCTTCTCATCTGAGGGCCTGAGGGAGAATTCAAGAACTTACAGCTACATGCACCCTTTGACACCTCACATCTTGTCCATTATCCTTATTCTTTTCTCCACAATAATTCCAATATCTGTCCTATTTCTTTTCCTTTTCCTCAGGTCATCCTGCCTATCTGCCATTCACATTGCAAACTCTTCATGACCTCTATATCCCATTCAACTTCTTGATATGTTGGGTAATTCTGAATAGTCTTGTTGATGCTTTGACTTCCTGCCCTGATTCTGAAAATGACCTTTTATTGTCCTCAGCATAGTAATGATACAAAGCACATTCAGCTTCCAAGTCCTATATTAGGTCTCTCAACACTAACATCTCTTATTTAAAAATATGACTTTCTTTTCCACTCAGAGATACTTTCCACCCTCTAAGTTCACATTATGTAAAAACTTTTGACTACTGGCAAATGCTTTACTATTTTAAATATGTTCAAAAATTTAATTGTCAAATCTTTGGTAAGCATGATCAAATTTTAAGAATTTTACAATTTAATCTATTTTTAAATACAGAATATGTTCTTAAATTTAGAACTTGATAGAATAATCCATTGTTTAATATCCTGTTCAATGGCAAAACAGCTGGATTTTGCCCCATGGCCCTTGCTCTTTAATACATGAATAGATTCTCCCAACCTCTAGACTCCCCAAAATATATGATCTATCTATAAAAGACATGAGATATCATTTTTCCTTCACATTAAACAGTTGGGGGAATTATAGGGTCTAGCACAGGATTAACACCTCTAGTGCAGGTCATGCATGAAAATAAGAATACCATTTTTCATTGTGCTGTGTTATACATTGCTACTAAAGCTGCAGAAAAGTTCTCATTACTTCTCTTCAAAAATATTGTAAATTTTATTAATGCCAGCATCCTTCCATGAATGCTAATGCACTATTTGATATTTTTACTCTCTGAATTTTTCCCTTTCCTAGAATAAAGGGTAAATGGATCAAGTCTTGACCTACATATTATGACCCGCATCTAAGTATCCTTTCTTTAGAAAACAGTCTGTGTATATATAAGCATTAATCCATAAAATATTTCAGTCTTCACTATTTAGACAAAGCCACTGGTTCAGAAATGAGCAGAGGACATCCATATACATTTTAATTTGACTACATCATGGATCAGTGGCAATCTGCTTTGTGCCCAATGACATTGTTTTAGTTGACAGTTTGTGTCCAAGGACATTGTCTTAGTTGATAATTTTAACCCGAATCCAGAACTTTTACCTATTAATTCTTTTTTTTTTTTAAGATTTTATTTATTTGACAGAGAGAGACCCACAGCGAGAGAGGGAACACAAGCGGTGGAGTGGGAGAGGGAGAAGCAGGCTTCCCGCGGAGCAGGGAGCCCGATGCGGGGCTCGATCCCAGGACCCTGGGATCATGACCTGAGCCGAAGGCAGACGCTTAACGACTGAGCCACCCAGGCGCCCTACCTATTAATTCTAAGAATGTCAAAGAATCCAGGTAAATACCTTTAATAGTATATTTAAATTAAACCATTATTAAACTCATAATAGTATGTTAAATTAAACCTTTTAAACCAAAGTCTTTGCCTTTGTCTTAGTTTCACTCAAGGTGTCTAGGAAATAGAAAGCAATTGTTTCATATCCAATGCAGGGTATTAATTCAATATTTGCAAAGGAAGTCCGAAAAAATATTTTTACAGTTACTTTCCCTCATCCACATTAAGGGTCTAAAGATTTGGGGTAAGAAAATGTGGTGCATTTTGAGTTCCACCATAGGCAAAGAGCAGGGTGAGGTGGCTTTTTTGCACCTCAGGCCAAGTAATTGGGGCTCCATGCGCTCATGGAAAAAGCTTATATTGTGATCCTTGGAGCTGTGGGTCAGAGTAGACTGATAATGACTCAGGCATGAGAATCTAAAAGACAGTAACTATAGCTACTCCATTGCTCTCCAAAAAGACCACCTAGAATGGTGGAAAGAACCCAGCAGAAAATAACTCAGGAGGGGACCATGGCTTGTGTAGTGCTAAAAAAGATAGATCAAAAACAAAATACAAAAACAAAAACTAGGCAGATGGAGACCCCAGTGACTGAGCTTAAAGTTAGAAATTCCATATCAAGTGATGAGTCTCAAAGTGTCCTTTAAAGTGCCTAGTTAGAATACATGTCAAGCCCAGAGGGGCCAACACCAGACCATTTAGTCCTGGAAAATTCATAAATGTTTCACCCCTTACTTCCTCTTCTTCTCCTCCACTGTTCCCTCTCCACTTGCATCCAAACCAAAGAAACCAGAGGTAGATTTTTGAATGGCAAATAGAGGAGAAGCTCTCCACCTCAGGAGAGTAGTCTTTTGAAGGCCTGTGCTAGAGAAGGAGTGAAGCCATAAATTAAAAAGTTATAGGCATTTGATCATTATTCTAGACTGGACATAGTAATTACTGAACTAAAACTGCTTTTTTTGTGAATAGAAATCACCAAAACTTTTTGATTACTTAAAAATAACCAGAAATGGGGCACCTGGGTGAGCCTTCGGCTCAGGTCATGATCTCAGGGTCCTGGGATGGAATCCCACATCGGGCTCCCTGCTCAGCAGGGGAGTCTGATTCTCCCTCTCCCTTTGTGTTCTCCCTCTCTCTCTCAAATAAATAAATAGGTAAAAATCTTAAAAACAAACAAACAAAAACGGAAATGTCATGAGACTTACCCTAAGTTTCATCTAAGTTGCTGAAAAATTAACCAACTCCTTCAAGGGAGTTTGAACTCCCAAATGGGAAACTGAGTCATGGTGCTTTCTGATTTTTGCCACCACTCCTGCCTCTTTTGAAGAACAGTGAAAATCATCATCTGAAACAACCTCCCCTGGGGCAAAGTAATTCATAAATATGTGTCATGACTGGAGTCTGCTGTAAGTGGCAATTCCACACTGCATTGTGACAATGGCCCAGTGGTAGGGTTGCCTGATTTAGCAAATAAAATAAAGGATTCCAGCTTAAACTTGAATTTCAGAAAAGTAAGGAATACTTACATTCAGTATTAGTGTATCTCAGATATGGCATGCGACATATTTATATGAAACAAAAATTCATGTTTATCTAAAACTCAAATTTAACTGGTATCTTGTATCTTTATTTGACAATCTTAACAGCCTGTTTCAGTGACTGGAGAAAGTCAAGAAACAGAATTCTGAAGGTCTACTGTCATTAAAGGTTGTGAGTGATCAGAATTATATGAGATGTTCAGGAAGAAAGCAGAGATATGAAAGGAAAAATAAAAATGGAAAGGGGAAATTGTGAGAAATGGTTAAAACAGGTAGCACATTCCCAAAATGTAGAAGGTAAATACAGCATTATTTAAAACTTAACATTTTTTTTTTGAATAAAAAAGAGTAGTCAATGATAGTGAGGTCCTGGGATGATAAGACAATATTGTCTTACATTTTCTAAAAAAAAAAGGTTTACCTAGACCTTTGAAAGATGAGCCCTGTCAGTATTCTGTTTTTCACCATCTCTCAATGTCATGCTTATTCTTCCTTGTTTTTTGAACTGTGAATTTTATGTGATTAAAGTTTAGCTCCTGATTCACTGTAACCACTGTTTTATTTTTTTTTGTAGACTCATACAGGTATCCATTCTCCCAAGATTTCTTTAGTTAAATTTCTTTTAACTTATCCTTACTGAACTTTATAAAATCACAGGCATATTGCCATTTTGTAAATTATGTTTCTATTAAATAAGGAAAGCTACCAGAAAACAAACTTGCAATTAAAATTGAAATTTAATATTTAAATCATGTGTTACTTTGATTTATATTCAAGCACATATTTCTTTATCAGTGCACCTGTAAATCAACATTATGGAGACAGCTATCCAAGTATAAGAACAACTGAATATGTATAAACCAAACTGTATTCGTAAATATGTAGATTGAGGTAGTAAACACCTCTAATACCAGTTAGAAATCTGTCACTGATTATACATAAGGCAGGAAGTAAGCATCAGATTTTTAGTAAATAGCTTAAGAATCTTAAAATATTGGGGCGCCTGGGTGGCTCAGTCGTTAAGCGTCTGCCTTCGGCTCAGGTCATGATCCCAGGGTCCTGGGATCGAGTCCCGCATCGGGCTCCCTGCTCGGCGGGAGGCCTGCTTCTCCCTCTCCCACTCCCCCTGCTTGTGTTCCTGCTCTCGCTATCTCTCTCTCTGTCAAATAAATAAATAAAATCTTAAAAAAAAAAAAAGAATCTTAAAATATCAGGGGTCCAAGAAAAGTTTGTATTCCACACTGATAGGCTGGATAGGGTCTCTGATTATATATACAATATAGAGACATGCATGCAGAGTATAAATCCACACACAGCCATACTTACAATATATGGTAAACTTGGAACAACCATTATTGATACTTAAAAGGCTCTGAAAAAGCATTGTTACATAACTGTATTTTTAGGGTATCATCCAAGGGCACTGTCTTTTTAATTTTTTCTTATGAAAATAAAAATAAATGGGATTATCAGGTTAAATGTATTTTTAGTATACTGCTCCATGGCAAATAATAGCTCAGTGTATTTTATTTTCTGGGTTAGCATTATCTTGGAATTACCTATACACAGCTGATACTGAGTTCAAAAAAGTATTTCATGGCTAATGAGCTAAAGGTAGTCAAGTTTATGTCTGTCCCTCCTGACTCATGCTCAGGCTCACCTCTACCAGCCAGTCACTGGGCCCCTTCTGTCAATCTGACGACTCTCTTTTCACAAAGGACTTGAAAACCTCTAAGTCAACTGCATGGCTCATGATCTCACAATGCTGAATTGCACCATGTTCCCAAAGAAACATCAAGAAAGCCCTTTTCTTTACTTTTAAACTATTTTATTAGAAAACAATGACTATCTACAATGAAGAATATCATGATGAAATGACAAATGTTCTCTTGTCAAATATAGAACACCATATACTTGAGTACAGAGGGTGGTATGGGAGGGCATAAGCTAAAGGAGTATGAAGAGAGGGATCAGGAAGATAAACTATTTCTTGATGTATCTATTGATTGTATTTGTTTGTTACAATCAGCATATTTTAATTTTAATTAAATAATTAAGAAAATTAGACATAAATAAACAGAGAAAAATAAAAGAAGCAGGGAATTTTCTTAGACTGAGATTCCTCTATTACAAGAAAACCTGAAAAGAATTGCAGAAACTAAGTGAAATACAAGGCTTTCTCAAATCACAGAAAGACTTTCTAGGGGAACTTCCTAGGGTAGCAAGGCTGAGATAATTTGGACATCACTTCTTTATACTGTTTATATTTTTAAACCCCAAAATGATATGTAAAACTCAAAATTTGCTCTGCTAAAATATTTTTAAAATATCTATTTTTCACTTACAGAACTTAATCTATTCAAAAGGAAGACTCTCTTGCTAATTAGTATGACTGCCTGGATCCAATAACATCCATACATATTATTACCTAAAGGTAAAAAAGCTTTTTGTGTAATATTCTCTGAATATTACTGAAAATATCACGGTTTTATAATACGTGGGTATTATATCTATAAAACCTTGATCTTTGAGGCCTTGATGGTACAAATGATGTTGGAATTTTTGCTTTCTCTCTTTTTTTTAAATTTAGGATTTTCATATGAAAATGTTTCTGTTTTGATTCAGGATGAGGATGGGGATAAGTGATTTTTAATTTTGTTCATTGTACCTTGACTTAGATCATATTTAATATTTATTTACATAATCCTTTCTTCTCTTTTCTATGCTATGGCATGAACTAGGAATTGCACAACACTTTTCTAAAACACAATATTATTTGCCTCCCATCCTAATGTACAACAGCTTAGATTACTGTGCATCATGTATTATGGTGGTACTGAACACTAAATCTGAGTCTGATTCATTGTAATCCAGTTAGTATTTAATCTAAAAAAAAAAAAACAACTAACTTGTGTAAGATAAACTTCAATATGAAATGGAATATATTCCAATGGAATGGAGGGAAGTTGCAAAGATATTTTTTGATGGAATCCCCTTAAAGTCTAACTTTAGTCAACATCATAAAGTTGATTGACTTTATGTGTGTGTGTGTGTAACAAGAAATTGATCCTTGTACAGACAGTTCACTTCTCATTTGACTCTTAATGGGCAGCAGTAATAGCTTTGAAAAGGAACTGACAGGAGTAACTTAAAAAATATAAATTTAAAAACCATCAAGCAAAGGCTGTATGTCACAACTCCTTGTTATTCTACTGAGTATTTCCATTGAAATGAAACATTTCTCAGTGTCCGCTCAATTAAATTTCAGACTTCATGATAGTGTAGCATAAGAGTTAGCTTAAGTTTAATCTATGATACTGAAACCAAACTGAAAGAGTGGAGAAAGAGGTCTGAGAAGGACTTATTTTTTTAGAATAAGAAATGTTCATAAGGAAAAAAAAAAAAAACACCCTAAAGGAAGAGGGCTTAGGCAAATACATTCAGTTCAAGAATAATACACTAGTGAGTGAGAGAGGGCTCATTCTGAGCATATTTTTTTTTTTTTTTTTTAATTTTTTTTTTTTTAAGATTTTTATTTATTTATTTGAGAGAGAGAATGAGAGAGAGCACATGAGAGGGGGGAGGGTCAGAGGGAGAAGCAGACTCCCTGCCGAGCAGGGAGCCCGATGCGGGACTCGATCCCGGGACTCCAGGATCATGACCTGAGCCGAAGGCAGTCGCTTAACCAACTGAGCGACCCAGGCGCCCTCATTCTGAGCATATTTTAACAGTCTGTCACAGCCCTCATGTAGTTACGGTAGGGTAAAGGAGTTAAAATAGAAAAATTAAAAACTCAAGTGAGTTGGACATATAGAATACAAGACATCAAAAGGTTATTTTCAGAAGTTTTGCCAGCAACTGGAGACAGGATTCTCTATGCAGGTATCAAAGGACTTTCTATAGGTACAGAGCCAGAGATGACAACTACTGAGAGAGCAGCCCCAAGTTATTCCAGTCTTATCATTGTACACAGCCTTCTGTGAAGTGTGGTCTGAAAGATTTTGGAAATAATCTATCACTACAATCCTCACCTCCAATTAAAAGCAAGTAAGCATGATCAAGAAGAGTTGATAAGGCATTGCTTGCGATCCAACAATTCCACTCCTGGGTATATTCTGTGACCGAACGCCTTGCAAATGTTCACTAAGAGATATTCACAAGAATATTCACAGAAGTAATATTTTTAACAGAAAACATTGGAAAAAATATATTTTATATACATTAAATGTATATATAAAACTTCATATGACATTTTATAATACTAAAAATGAATTTAAAATAAGATAAATAGAATACACATACAAAAAAAATTCTCTCAGAATACTCTTAGAAAGAACAAGCAAGGGGGCACCTGGGTGGCTCAGTTAGTTAAGCATCTGCCTTCAGCTCAGGTCATGATCTCAGGTCCTGTGATTGAGCCCCATGTCAGGCTCCCTGCTCAATGGGAAGTCTGCTTCTCCCTCTCCTTCTGCCCCTTCCCCCTCTCATGCTCTCTCTCTCTCTCTCTCCCCTCTCTCCCTCAAATAGATAAATAAAATCTTTAAAGGAACGAAAGAAGGAAGGAAGGAAAAGAAACAAAGAAACAAAGAAAAGGAAAAGAAGAAAGAAAGAAAGAGAGAAAGAAAGATGAAAGAAAGAAAGATGAAAGAAAGAAAGAAAGAAAGAAAGAGAAGAAAGAAAGAAAGATAGAAAGAAAGAAGAAAGAAAGAAAGAAAGAAAGAACGGAAGGAAGAAAGAAAGGAAGAAAGGAAGAAAGGAAGGAAAGGATACAATCCTGGAGGCCCAGGTAAAGAGGATATTAAAGTCCACAGGCCAAGAGAAAAAGACATGAGGTAGTCAAAGCTGAGTACATTTTATCCAAAACTCTCTCTGCTGTGACATCCATAGCCTCCCTTTCTCCTTCCTAGGCCATGTCTCATATCATCTTGTTTCTCACACTGATCTTCTTTTGATTTCTCCAAAACTCCACATCTATCACAGCAGTATATTTACACTCTTAGTTCTTTTCACCTGAAGTTCTCTTCCCCAATCTCCTTAAGGTTTATTTTTTTTATTAGATTAAGTGTCACCTGTTCAGAGAAGTCTTCTCTAACAACCAAAATTCGAATAAAATTCTAGTAGTCAGCCCTTCTATTATCTTGTTTTATTTTGTCTTCTCTGAGTTTATGTATTTTGTATATTTATCATCCCGCATTTTCCCTACCCCTCCTCCCCCACCAACACACACACTCCTACTGGATTTTTTGTTTGTTTGTTTTTTGGAATTTAAGCTCCAAAGGAATATGGACATTTTCTCACTCACTGCTGCATTTTCAGGTTCCAGAATATTACCTGGCATAAAGCAGGCATTCACAAAATATTTTTTGAATATTTTTAAGTGAATTCACTCAAGGTGGAAATAAGGAATCTGCATTTTCAAAATTTCTCCAAGAGATCCTGACAATCAGCACATTTAGAAATAAGTGACCTAATTGGGATTCACAGTGGCCCTTCAGGTAAATGAAATTCCTTTAAGCTGCCAATACCCCCTGGCATCCTTCTAATCTTGACAATTGACATAATCTTAGTAGAGTATAAGGAGGCAAGTTTCAAGACCAAGTATCATTTCTATTCTTGAAGGTGGGATAAATACTTACTGGGAATGGAGAGGGAGTTAATCTAGTGAACAAAAGCAGTGATCCGTTAGCTCACTTAATTCATTTCCCTCTTCTACTTTAACAAAGTTCTGACTTATTATTGGCTCATAAAAATAAGGTTACTTCTATTTGTTGCATACTTTCAACTAAATATTTTGAACATATTCTATTTTGCTTTATATATTTAAAAAATGAAGATCCTGTAGGTAATCCAATAAAACATACCAGTGTACAATGCTTTGTAATAATACATTATAATTTTCAACATGGTTCATCTTAACAAGTTTAGAGTAAAATTTTTCCCTCTGAAAAAATACCACATATATCATGTATTACCACTTTGCAGTCTGGTTTTTAAAAATATTTATATGGCTTCCCAGGTTTTAGTTTAAATACTTCTTTTATCAGTAAAATATTCTTTCTATATATTATATATTTAACAAAGAAAACAACAAAATTAGAAAACTGTCACTCTCTTTAAGACTGGAAACTATGAGAAAGTTAAAAGACTTGAATGTTTAGTTTTTCTAAATGATCAGTTAATAATATTCATGGCAATATGAATATTAATAACAGATAAAATTTATATAATAACTGCTAAGAGATAGGCACTAGCTTTACATGTGCAACTAAAGCTTAATAAGCTATGGGTAGGTACTATTGCTTTCCCCATTTTACAAGGGAAGATACTAGAGTACAGACAAACTGAATAGTTTGTCCTGGTCATAAAGCTAGTAAATGAAAGAGTTGGGATTCAATCTTAAGTGTTATATCCAGAGTCCTTGCTTATAACCACTAGGCTATTTATAGCTAATTATTACATAGAAGGCTCATTTGCAAATATTCCTTTACATTGCAGTGACCAAAATAAAATATGTAATTTTATTTAAAAAAATTGTTTTTTACTTTTATTTTTTGGGAGGGGGCGGGGCAGAGGAAGCAAGAGAATCTTAGCAGGCTCCACATCCAGTGCAGCACCCTTTGCAGGGCTCCACGTGGGGCCCAATCTCTGAACCCTGAGATCAAGAGTTGGAACCTTAACTGACTGAGCCACCCAGGCACCCCAAAATATGTTATTTTAAAGGAAGACATTGTTCATAAATATTGACATAAACTTAAAGAAAAATTATCTTTATTAACTTCATACACACACACATTTTCTGTTTCTCTAAAAAATCTAATAACTATTAAGTGTAGTCTATGTTTTTTACCAGTGATTCTATTAAATAAACATGATAATTGCTAGAGTAGAGTTTAATATTCAAGTACAGTTACAACCTGAAAGATGCGATGTGGGAAGAGGAAGTTTAAGAATATTTAAGACACAGGTTTCTCCTTGTGAGATTATGGAAATTACCATCAACTGTGAAATATGACTCATTTCTGAGCACTCCAAACAAAATATTTTTTTCTCTATCAAAAAGAAATCCATGGGGCACCTGTGTGGCTCAGGCATTAAGTATCTGTCTTCGGCTCAGGTCATGGTCCCAGGGTCCTGGGATTGAGCCCCACGTTGGGCACCTTGCTCAATGGGAAGCCTGCTTTTCCCTTTCCCACTCCCCCTGCTTGTGTTCCCTCTCTTGCTGTCTCTCTCTCTCTGCCAAATAAATAAATAAAATCTTAAATTTCTCCCAATAATCTTAGCACTGTTTACTTCTGTCCTTGGCAATGGTACATTCAATCACAACATTGATGGGTGAAGGAAACTGTTTTATTCTGTCTTTTTTATAAGAATATATGTTTCCCATAGATATGTTACCAAAATATAAAGCATAGGATATTTTAAGTTAATTATATTTAACATTGTGTAAATGTTTTACTTCATTTAACACTTTCTATTTGTATGTCTATTTATACCATATTACTCACATCATCGCGACATTGTACATTGTCTGCAAGTACTAATTGGAAATATTTTATTCTTGCAAATTATTTCTTTAATCTGGGGTGCCTGGGTGGCTCAGTTGGTTAAGCGACTGCCTTCGGCTCAGGTCATGATCCTGGAGTCCCTGGATCGAGTCCCGCATCGGGCTCCCTGCTCTGCAGGGAGTCTGCTCCTCCCTCTGACCCTCCCCCCTCTCATGTGCTCTCTGTCTCTCTCATTCTCTCTGTCTCAAATAAATAAATAAAATCTTTAAAAAAAAATTATTTCTTTAATCCACATTTTGGTGGGTAGAGTGAAATCTATGAATAAATGTAGTAAACTGACATTTTTATAATAACCTAACCCTTCTGCTTCTGATCTGCTAAGACACTTAACAGTTGCCCAAGAAAACTAATTGCATTGTGACTTTTGTCTTGTCCTTATCTCATCCCTCCCACAGAAATGTGTGTTACCTGAGAATAAGGATTATATCTTATGACTTTTTTTCATTTTAAATGTCCATCAGAATGTTTGTTATATTACAAGCACAAAATAAGTGAATAAAGTCAGTATGAAAAAAATGAAGAAAAATTATTTTAATACCACTCTATATATTGTGCTTTTGAAAACACTTTAAAGTTTTCAGACACATCTCTAACTAACCTTTTTTATAAAATTTTATCTTTGTGTGATTTCTACCTTTTAGCAGAATCTCTATTCCCTATTTTAATTATTTATTAAACTCAGATTCAACCTCGTTTTACTATTAACAAAATTTATTGGAAATGATCAAATATATTCAGCCCTCCTAGGTTATAAAAGACCAATAGAGGATAAGTAATAAAAGTTAACAAAAAATAAGGGAAGGAAAATAAGACACCATAGCACAGTAACTAAGAATTGAACAAACCTGAATTTAAATCCTACATAGCAACTTACAAGCTAAGTGACTTGGGGTAGGTTAATTAAACTTTCTAATTATCAGTTTCTAAATCCAGAAAAGAGAAATATTATTTATTTCATAAGTGTTTTCATTACCATTGTTTTTGATTATTTTTATGTTATTAATTATAATAAAAATTATCAATGCTATTGGTAATAAAATAACAATAAGTTGATTAGTATATTGACATGATTTTGATAACATAAATATTAATAATATTATAATAATTATCGATAACAATAAATATGCAAAATAAGTGAGGGGGTGGTTTCACTTACTTGTGGAACATAAGGAATAGCATGGAGGACATCAGGAGAAGGAAGGGAAAAATGAAGGGGGGGAAATCAGAGGGGGAGATGAACCATGAGAGACTATGGACTCCAAGAAACAACTGAGGGTTTTAGAGGGGAGGGGGATGGGGGGATGGGTTAGCCCGGTAATGGGTATTAAGGAGGGCACGTATTGCATGGAGCACTGGGTGTTATAGGCAAACAATGAATCATGGAACACTATATCAAAAACTAATGATGTACTGTATGGTGACTAACATAACATAATAAAATAAAAAAATAAAAAATAAAAAAAAATAAGTGAGGGGGGAAACCTAAAGTTAAGAGAATCCATTTTGAAATTGAGGCATCTGAGCATCTCAAAATGAAAAAAAAAAAAAAAAAAAGAACTGTTTCCATCTAGAGATTCCCATGTTAATATTGTGAAAGTCTAGCTCAGATAACATTTATAGAAAGAAACTAAATATTCGTAAGATGTAACTGATAATTAAAAAAATCTTGATCCTTAATGTAGCTTTTTTCATTGAAAGAGCTCCAATACTGGAAGAAGAGCACAGACTGCATGAAGAGTTCACTGTTATTGTTACATGGCAGTTATCAATCTAAATAAAATAACAGTTTGTAGAATATGTTTTAAAATGGGCATGCTTCTGGGGCGCCTGGGTGGCTCAGTTGGTTAAGCGACTGCCTTCGGCTCAGGTCATGATCCTGGAGTCCCAGGATCGAGTCCCGCATCGGGCTCCCTGCTCGGCAGGGAGTCTGCTTCTCCCTCTGACCCTCCTCCCTCTCATGCTCTCTGTCTCTCATTCTCTCTGTCTCAAATAAATAAATAAATAAAATGGGCATGCTTCTCATGAACACATTATTTTACAAAATATATTTATGAAGATTATTTATTACTGACCCAGATTTTTAAAAAAATAAGCATGAAGTGATGGTCTCAGGTTTTGTTTCTTTAGGATTGTTCTGGAGATCTGGAGCAAAAAAATATATAATCCTGATATAAATATTGGGCCTTACTAACCTCTCTTGTTAATTTTTGCTGTCTCCATGAAAATAAAATGCTTTTTGATACCAAAGGAAAGACAAAGATTATAATTTCAACTGTGAATCATGTGTTGAAAAAAAATATTGTGCTAAGGATTTTTGTTTAGTTAAAACTCAACATTATGTTCCCTGTGCCAAGTCAGTGACAATTTAGCTTGTTGCAATCCTTCTTTATTTATTGAAACATAATTAACAAACAATGTTACATTAGTTTCAAGTGTATTTCTCTCTGTGCTAGTCCACACCTGTTTCTGTCCTTTTATTTATCAATACCTTGTTGTCAAAATATTAACTTATAAACCAAGGCAAGAATAAAAGAGCATTTACTTTATCAGATTCCTTTCTTGTCTTTTACCTCCCCCACGCTTCAATATTCTGAAGATTTACATATAATTAATTGAATTAAATTAGCTCTTGAGTACTTTACTATTGTTATCATCACTATTATTTTAGTTTCTTGAATTTGTAGCTAAAATATGACTGTGGGTACGAAATTGTGGTAATACCCTGAGATTAGATTGATATGCAAAGATCAGAGGCAATGTAAAAGGGCTTTCTCAAAAGACATACTGCCGATGCTTCACAAAGATTTTTATTTCCAAGAGGCAGCCTTCTATGTGTAAAATTATTATCATCCTGAATTCAATTTACTTTGGGTTGAAATACCAGGACAGTTTCATATTCTCAAAGTTATCTGACTTAAAAAATGGACAAATTTTGATTTGAAGAGATTTTTTTTTCCTTGAAAGCAACAGAAAGATTCTAAAGAAGTACAATGTTAAAGTCGGTATTTTAGCCAACATTCTATGCAAATGGTATCATTATTATAAATTTTAATACAGTTTGTTAAAATGAATATTGACATTTAGAAGGAAAGTAAATGACATCTAAAGAATCATAAAATGTATAGAATAGCTATAGATTGTGGAAATTATGGTGTCTGGAGAGAAACGTCTGGACACCTGTGGTTGGCTGTGTCTAGGTATCTGGCTGAGTCCTAGTGTTGAAACATGGTAGATACTTGACCACTAGCTTTATTCAGTGGGTCTTGCACATAAGATTGTAGCTTCCACCTTGCCATGTTACCTCTTATATGAGTATATATTCTATCTATCTAGAGAAATTTTCATAAATAAGGGCAATAACCATAGGCTAGAAGGATTAAAAAGTTTGACTAGGAGATAAGATGTGAGAAAGTCATAAGGGACTTCAGGGTACCTTGGTGGCTCAGTTGGTTAAGCATTTGACTCTTGATTTTTGGCTCAAGTCATGACCTCAGTGTTGTGAGATCGAGCCCTGTGCATCAGGCTTCTCGCTGGGCATGGAGCCTGCCTAAGATTCTTTCTCCCTCTCCCTCTGGCCCTCCCACCCGAAAATAAAAGAAAAGAAAAAAGAAAAGAAAAGAAATTACTTCAGATCAATAAAGAAAAAAACCACAAAGAGGAGAAAATTTTATTTAAAAAAAAATTTTTATACTATTTATTTATTTATTTATTTGACAGAGAGACAGCAGCAGAGGGAGAAGCAGACTCTATGCTGAGCAGGGAGCCCGACACGGGGCTCAATCCCAGGACCCTGGGATCATGATCTGAGCTCAAGGCCGACGCTTAAACGACTGAACCACCCAGGCGCCCCAAAGAGGAGAAAAATTTAAAGTTGACAGTATAAAGAGAAAGAAAATAAATTTTTCTTTCCTCAAAGTGAAAGGATTTTGCATTTAATCACTGCTTTTATTTTAGGAGAAGAATAACTCCACAGAGCTCTGACTGTTGATAATTACAGAGTAACTTCCAGCTTTCTGCAAAATGGGAACGAGATCAGAATTCATCAAAAGGATTAGAAAAAGCAATCTCTTGCTGTGTCAAGAATCAGAAGCTTCTCACCTTCTTCTCCCCTTCTCAGCCAGTCTTAGCAAGGAAATGACTCACAGGACCAACAACATGGTGGCACTTAGTAGAAAGAAGAAAAAAAAGACCGCCAGCTTTGTATCAGCAACTATGTTAATGTTAAACACTATTTTTAAATCAAATATGTTAATTTAATACTTTGCCAGTAAAGTTCACAAAAAACATTCTCGTTCAAAGACACTAACTTGTGGGGTAAAAAAGTTTTCTCGAATATAAAATTCACTAAAGAAATTAACATATTTATAAAAATTTTATCTGGGGCTGTTTGAGTCAGCAAGAGGGCTATGATTTATATGTATAAATCACCTCAATTTGTCTTTCCAGATAAGCGTTTATTTTTATTTATTTATTTATTTATTTATTATTATTTTTTTTATTTTTTTATTTTTAGAGAGAGAGCAAGCAATAACGCAAGAGCTGAGGAGGAGAGGGAGAGGGAGAGAGAAAAAGAGACTCTCAAGCAGGCTCTGTGCCCAGTGCAGGGCTCAATCTCAGGACCCTGAGATCATGATCTGAGCTGAAATCAAGAGTCAGATGCTTAATCAACTGAGCCACTCAAGCATCCCATTTCCAGATAAGCATTTTTATATCAAGCTGGAAAAGTTGTGTGTTTTTTTTTAAAGGTTTTGAAAAAATTTTTTTCAAACTAGTATTTCATGGAATCTGATCCACAAGATGTTCTGCCCAAAAATGTGTTCTGTGGCAAAATCACTTTGGGGAAGATGCACACTAACTAGATTCTCCCACCCAATTTGGATATTTGCTATCACTAAAAGCATACTTAAGTTTCTATTGTAAGTAAATGCATTTAATCTAGAATTTTCCAAATCTCTTAAAACATAAGCCCCTTCTCCCTTGCAGAAGGCAAGATTGTAGGGGAGATGGTAATTGAGTCTTAACAGTCTTGAAGGGTAAAGAGTATCAAGAGTAGCATTTCAGAAGGAACTACTGAGGTATGACAATATCACTGTGATTTGGTAAACAGCAATCAATTCAATGTGGCTTGAGCAGAGAGAATTTGGTAAACAGCAATCAATTCAATGTGGCTTGAGCAGAGAGAATTTTCCATATATATATATATATATATATTTTCCATATATATATATATGGAAAATTGTTGCAAATGAAAAAGCTCTTAGAGATGAGGTTCCTTCATTGAGGGACCTTATGATTCATCCTATAAATAGGAGTTAGTAAAGGAGCTGCCAGTCATTTTCATGCTCTATCTGTATGTTAGGACAATTGTTCCAGCAACATGTAATATGGATCAGAAGATGATACTGGAGGTAGAGACACTAGTTTGGAGGCTATTACCCTTACAGCAACTAAGCTCAGTTACTAATTTATGAGAATAAGAACAGAAATAAAGAAATTGAGAGATATTCAAAGAAGGTAAAGGAAAGATGTTGCTGAATCTCATGTCCACTTCTCAATAAAGCCGTAGTCAAGGTTATCTGGACTGTGAAGAAAGTCAGGGTAGCATCGCAGCTAGTGAAGGCTCTTTCAAGAGGTTATCAGCTTATGCTATTTTTAAATTCTGCCTCTTAGTTTAAAAATTGATTTAAAAACTAAAAAGCAATTCTTATTTAGGTGTTAATTTCTTGATAAAAGATAAATCTGCTTAGATAATTATCAGGCATGCTTATCTTGAGATCAAGTTAAACTTTATTCTGACAATTTCTTAATTTTTTCATACCAAATATTTTCATCTCATTATTGTATTAAAACATCATGTACTTACTGATTAGCTATATTCTCAAGTTTAAAAGTTCACTTGACTAGGGATGTCTGGATGGCACAGTAAGTTAAGTGTCTGACTCTCGGTTTCAGCTCGGGTTGTGATCTCAGGGTCCTGACCTCAGGTCATGTGATGGAGCCCTGTAATGGGCTCTGCCCTCAGCACGGAGTCTGCTTAGGTTTCTCTTATCTTTCTCTCCCTCTGCCCCTCTCCTCTGCGTGTGTGCTCCCTCTCTCTCTCTCTCTATCTCAATCTCTCTAAAATAAATAAATTTTAAAAGTTCACTTGACTGAACTCAGTGAACAGTTTATATTGATTTCACCTAAAATCATTTTTATTCAACACTTTATCTTATCTCTCTTTATCTTGGTTTATCTGTGCACCAAAGTGATTAGTTACCTCAACTGTAAGAAAATCAGATCTTAATTATCTCCCATGAAAAGGGAAATAACACGGGCCATTGACTCTAAAATAACAAAAATAACCATATTATTTTGTATATATTTCCTCCAATATGAATTGTTTCTTGGCAGAATTACTAACAAGTAGACATGTGTAAGTTTTGCCCCCAATTTAATATAAACAAGCAACCTAAAATGTAAGATGCTTTTGTAAGCCACATCTCTGATGACCAGTCCAAGGCTAGAAACAAGCAGACAATACCTCTGAAATGGTTGGGTTCTAAATATCTGGAATTGCTCTACTTAATAGTGAGAAATTATGCCATTTTGCTTTTACATTTGAGAACTGCAGGAGAAGAGTATTGAAAGAATGTAAATTGATCTTCACTTAACCTATCCATAGAGTCAGCTGCTTTAATTTGAAATATTCATAGAGTAGGTGTGCAATAACCATGGCTAGCCCAAATGTATTTCAAGAGATACAGCTACTTATTAAGTGCACAGAATTCTGCCAATCTACTCTGTTTAAAAGTAGGTCATAATTAAAATATAATCACTTAGTTTCACTGGAATTTCTGCTTAAGCTTAAGAGTCAGAATTAAACAAAATCATATTAAGAGGTACTTCTATAACAGCAGGAGAAATTTGTCTTCCTTTTGAACTAGACTTCTAGTATACTCTTCAGTATCATTTTTTTCCATGGCTGTTTTTCTTATTAACCGAAAAGATGGTATAAGGACTCACAGAGTTCCATGCCTCATTTAGGTATGGATGTTACTTATGCCCATTTTCAGGCACTTTTCTATTAAGGTTTTTCCTTATAAAAGTTAATGACTATCTCTAACCTAATTTACATTAGTTATGAAAGACATTTTGGTCATTGAGAGTAGTAGAATAATGCATTTACAGTTTGGGGGAATGAATCTGAGGAAAATTGAAAGGATATGTAAAATTTCAATTTTTTTTTAGTAAGTCAGCTCCCAGACATCTAAATAAAATTACATGCAAATGATTTTATTAAGTTAGATTTTATAATATATAGACAGAAAAAGATATGATTAACTTTTAATCCAAATTATAGCTATGAAGTACAACCTAAATCTTGTGAAAAAAACTTTGTGAAGTTCCCTATCTTAATTTCAGTAAATTTATTCACTAAGAGAATAGGAGCCCTAATTAATTCTTAATTTCACCTAAAATCATTTTTTATTTTTAATCATTTTATAATTAATTAATTAATTTTATTCTTTTTATTTTGTAAGAAATTTCTCTCTTACTAGGATTATAATATCTATCAATACAAAATCTATAGTCATCAACCAAGATGGAGTAATAAGAATTAAAGTTTTCCTTCCACCCTAAACAACTTTAAAAACAAAATATATATGGGGGCACCTGGCTGGCTCAGTTGGTAGAACATGTGACTCTTGATCTCGGGGCTGTGAGTTCAAGGCCCATGTTGAGTGTAGAGATTACTTTAAAAAAAGTAATCTTTGAAAAAAAACAAAAACCAAAAAACTCCAAAATGTATGTATATAACAATGTGCATATAACAATATGTATAAAACAATGGCTTTCAGATAGCACAGCACTGATTCCTGAGAGAAGGAAAACAAACAATGTGAGCCACAAAAATCACAGCAGCTTATTGTTGGTAATGAAGGCAATGTCCAGGCTGAAGGTCAGGCTGAGGGAAATGCAACAGAGCCTAATGGTTCAGCTAAATTTAAAAAGCTGAAACTAAAGAATACACAGTTCAGAATGGAGCTAGTTTGTTACTCTGTATAAACGAGCTCTCTCGGGAACCTTTACTAAGACGGTTATTAGAATTAGTGATAAAAGAGCAGTTTGCGGGCCTCTGGGTGCTGAATACTTGAACCTGGATTAACATGACTTACAATGAGTACTAACTCTAATACAACTGAGAACATCACAGGAGGAACAAACATTCAACCTATGGAATTGGGTTAAAGGAAGAATATGCCATATTTATAATAAAAATGGGGACTACATCATCCCATCTCTTGATCTGAAATGGAGTGTGCCCACTGAAACAAAAAAATTGTTAGTGCAAGCCTTCTTAGATGTCTGGTGTTTCCTGAATTTAGTGGACTAACTGAAAGTCTAGCCCCTCATCAGGCTCCGCATCTGCTTAAGATTCTCCCTCTCCCTCTGCCCCTCCCTTCTGTGTGGTCTCTCTCTCTCAATTAAATAAACATCTTGGAAGGAAGGAAGGAAGGAAGGAAGGAAGGAAGGAAGGAAGGAAGGA